>NW_025334768.1:0-70673 GCF_014858855.1 Bufo gargarizans | reverse complement strand
ATACTCCAGATAGAGCCTGTAATGCTCCAGGTATAGTCTGTAATATTCCAGATATAGTCTGTAATACTCTAGATATGGTCTGTAATACTCCAGCTATAGTCTGTAACAGTATGGCTAATGTACCCCTAGTTCTAGACATGGTGTAACAGTATAGCCCCCCTTTCTCACACTCAGGTCCATACTGATGTGAGCTCAGCATTACTCGGACAGTTTGTGATAGCAGAGATTGATATCCTGGGCGGCAGGGATTTGGCTCCTCTTCTGCTCATCTGTTTTGGGAGAAACAAGATTCCAGCAGCCAACACTTCTCATGATTAACCCTGTGATGGGCGGCAGGATCTCGCTGGCGTTAGGTGGATTATACTTGGTGTCCCGACCTGTGTACCATTTAAGAAAAAAATATATATATATGGATATTGTAGATACAGAGAGGTGACAGCAAAGGGTTAATGGTCGGTGGTATGTTATATGTAAACAGGTGGTATAAACCCTACAAGAGTCCAGGAGAAGTGTATGGAGAGCAGGACGGGTTAAGACTGTTCACACATGCAGGTCTAGATATCTGCAGGGGGGGGGGGGGGGCAGATCCCAGGAGGAGTTTAGAGTTGTATCACCAAACACCTTAGATTAGCAGGTCTATTGCACTGCAGAGAGGGGAATAACCCACAGCCAGACCTCTCTGTCCTCCTCCAGAACACTCTGTCCCTTTCCATAAATGTCCTCTCCAGACCTCTCTGTCCCTTCCAGACACCGGTCAGGCTCCTGTGTATGCCTTCAGACACCTCTGCCCTCTTCCACACCTCTCTGTCCCCTCCAGGCACCTCTGTCCTCCTCTGCACCTTGGTCCTCCTTCACACCTCTCTGTCCCCTCCAGGCACCTCTGTCCTCCTCTGCACCTTGGTCCTCCTTCACACCTCTCTGTCCCCTCCAGGCACCTCTGTCCTCCTCTGCACCTTGGTCCTCCTTCACACCTCTCTGTCCCCTCCAGGCACCTCTGTCCTCCTCTGCACCTTGGTCCTCCTTCACACCTCTCTGTCCCCTCCAGGCACCTGTGTCCACCTCCAGATGCTTTGGTCCTCTCCAGACTCCTGTGTTCCTCCAGACACCTATTCTCTTTTCCAGAATAATTAATCCTCTCCAAATACCTGTCCTCCTCCAGACCCTTTTGTCTCCTTCAGACCTGTCTGTCCTCCTCCAGATCCCTCTGTCCCCCTTCCAGACTATACTGTCCTCCACAGACTCCTCTGTCTTCCTCCAGACACCTCTCTCCCATCAAGGCACCTCTGCCCCCTTCTAGACCTCTCTGCAGCATCCAGGCACCTTTGTCCTCCTCCAGAAACCTCTGTCCTCCTTCAGAGTCTTCTATCTCTTCCAGACACCTCTGAACCCCTCCAGGGACCTATTTTTTCCTCCAGACTCCTCTGTTCTATTCAGACTCCTCTGTCCTCCTCCAGATCCTTCTGTCCACATACAGACTCCTCTGCCCTCCTCCAGAATACTCTGTTTCCCTCCAGATACTTTTTCCCCCTGCAGATTATACTGTCCTCCACAGACTCTTCTGTCTTCCTCCAGACACCTCTGTCTGATCAATGCACTTCTACCCCCTTTCAGACCCTTCTGTCCCATCCAGACACCTCTGTTCTACTCTAGACAAGTCTGAATCTACCATAATACTCTGTCCTCTCCATACCCTTCTGTCTCCTCCAGACTCCTATGTTCCCTCCAGACTCATCTGTGCTATCCAGACAACTCTGTCCTCCTCCAGACTCCTCTGTCTTCATCCAGACACACCTGTCCTCCTCCAGATCTCTCTATACCCTTTGTACCCTTCAAGATACCTCTATCCTTTTCCAGACTCCTCTGTCCTCCTCTAGACTCCTATTTTCCCTACAGAGAACTCTGCTCTACCCCAGACTCATTTGTCCTATCCAGACAACTCTGTCCTCTCCAGACCCACTGTCTCCCTCGAGACTCCTAATATTATTATTATTATTTATTATTATAGCGCCATCCCTTCCATAGCGCTGTACAGA
Source organism: Bufo gargarizans (assembly GCF_014858855.1). Classification (NCBI taxonomy): domain Eukaryota; kingdom Metazoa; phylum Chordata; class Amphibia; order Anura; family Bufonidae; genus Bufo; species Bufo gargarizans. Next base: position 68,640 of record NW_025334768.1, on the reverse strand, counting down.
TGATGAGCGGTGCACATACATAACACAGACAATTGCACTAATCATAAACAAGACGAGTTACAGACTGGTACAGAAGGAGAGAGGGCCCTGCCCGCGAGGCTTACAATCTACATGGTCTGGGAGAAGGACACAGTAGGTGCGGGTGAAGCGGGTCATGGGGGTATAGAGGCAGCAGGGTCATTGGTTGTAGGCTTGTCTGAAGAGGTGGGTTTTCAGGTTTCTTATGAAGGATTCCACTGTAGGTGAGAGTCTGATATGTTGGGGTAGCGAGTTCCAGAGTATGGGGGATGTGCGGGAGAAATCCTGGAGGAGATTGTGGGAAGAGGCGATAAAGGTGATAAGAGGAGAGGAGAGAAGGAGGTCCTGTGAGGATCGGAGAGTGCGTGTGGGGTGTATCGGGAGCTCAGAGATGTAGGGAGGGGACAGGTTATGGACGGCCTTGTATGTATTTGTTAGTACTTTGAAGTGGATTCGCTGGGCGATGTGGAGCCAGTGAAGGGATTGGCAGAGGGGAGAGGCAGAGGAGTAACAGGGGCAGAGGTGGATTAGTCGGGCAGCAGAGTTGAGGACAGATTGGAGGGAAGCGAGAGTGCTAGATGGAAGGCCACAGAGGAGAGTGTTGCAGTAGTCTAGGCGGGAGATAATGAGGGCATGTACAAGCATTTTCACAGATTCAAAGTTAAGGAAAGCACGGATGCGGGAGATGTTTTTGAGTTGGAGGCGGCAGGTGGTGGAAAGGGCTTGGATATGCGGTCGGAAGGAAAGGGCAGAATCCAAGGTCACTCCAAGGCAGCGGACTTGGTTGACCGGGGAGAGTGTGCAGCCATTGATCGTGATAGATAGGTCTGTTGGGGGGGTTGAGCAAGATGGGGGAAAGATGATGAATTCTGTTTCATCCATGTTACGTTTTAGAAATCGAGAGGCGAAGAAGGATGATATAGAACATAGACATTGTGGGATTCTTGATAGTAAGGTGGTGATGTCTGGACCAGAGAGATAGATTTGTGTGTCGTCAGCATAGGAGTGATACTGAAAGCCATGGGACTCTATGAGCTGTCCCAGGCCAAAAGTGTAGATAGAGAAGAGCCGGGGTCCTAGGACAGAGCCTTGTGGGACACCAACAGAGAGGGAATGAGACGAGGAGGTGGTGCGGGAGTGGGAGACGCTAAACATCCGGTCTGTGAGGTATGATGTTATCCAGGAGAGGGCCAGGTCAGTGATGCCAAGACATGAGAGTTTGCAACAGAAGGGAGCGGTCGACAGTGTCAAAGGCAGAGGACAGGTCAAGGAGAAGGACAGAGTAATGGAGAAGGCAGAGGACAGGTCAAGGAGAAGGACAGAGTAATGGAGAAGGCAGAGGACAGGTCAAGGAGAAGGAGGACAGAGTATTGTTTCTTGGTTTTGGCTGTCAGCAGGTCATTGGTGACTTTTGTAAGGGCAGTCTTAGTCAAGTGGTGGGGTCGGAAGCCAGATTGTAGGCGGTCAAAGAGGGAGCAGGAGGAGAGGTGGGAGGACAGTTCAGAATGGACATGTTGCTCAAGTAGCTTAGAGGAATACAGAAGAAGTCATATGGGGCAATAAATGGACAAAGAGGATGGGTCAAGTGAAGGCTTTTTGAGGATGGGTGTAATGGTAGCATGTTTAAAAGCAGAGGGGAAGACACCAGAGGTTAGTGATAGGTTGTAGAGATGAGTTAGGGCTGGGATAAACACTGTGGTGAGGTTAGGGATGAGGTGGGATGGAATTGGGTCAAGTGCACAGGTGGTCAGATGTGATCTGGAGAGTCGAGTGGAGAGCTTTTCTTCTGTAATGGCGGAGAAGCGGGTTTTGGGAGAAGAGGACCGAGCAGTTGTGTAGAGGGTCTGTAGGGACTCTGTACTGAGGCTTTCTCTGATGTTGACGATCATTTATATGAAGTATGTGGCAAAGTCCTCAGCTGAGATGAGAGGAGAGGGTGGGGGCGCTGGGGGATGGAGAAGGGCGGAAAAAGTGTTAAATAGCAGTTTAGAGCTGTGGGCCAGGGAAGATATGAGAGATGAGAAGTCGCCTGTTTTGCATCAGCGAGTGAGGATTGAATATAAGGAGGGATTGCTTGTATGCGGTGAAGTGATCTTTAGAATGGGATTTCTTCCATCGCCGCTCAGCAGCCCTGGAAGCTTGTCTGAGTTTTTTGGTCAGGTTGGTGTGCCAGGGTTGTCTGTTGATTTTCGGGTTTTGTTGTGTGTGAGGGGGCAACAGTGTCCAGAGCTGTACTTATTGTGGTGATATACAGGGTGGTAGCAGCTTCTGGGTCTTGGAGGGAACAGATGGTAGAGAGTGGGAGAAGAGAGTCAGAAAACAAGTGAAAGTCGAGATGTTTAAGTTTCCTGTGGGGGTGTGCTGGTGTGTGGACCGGGGGGGCTACAGAAGAGAGCAGTGAAGAGAAGGTGAGTAGGTTGTGGTCGGATAGGGGGAGAGGCGAATTACAGAGGTTAGATAGGAAGCAGAGGCGGGTAAAGATAAGATCCAGAGTATGACCATCTCTGTGGGTGGGAGCTGAAGACCACTGTGAGAGGCCGAAGGATGTAGAGAGTGATAAGAGTTTAGAGGCGGCCGAGTGGCATGTGTCAATAGGGATGTTAAAGTCACCCATGATGATAGTGGGGATGTCGGCAGAAAGAAAGTGTAGTATTATATCCTCTCTAGACACCTGTCCTCCTCCAGACACCTTTTTTCTCTTCCAGACCTCTCTGCCCCCTCCAGGCACCTCTGTCCTACTCCACACATGTCTGTTCCCTGCAGACATCTGTCCTCCACCAGAAAACTTTGTCATCTCCAGACTCCTATGCCCCCCTCCATTTCCCTCTAGATTCCAGATTCCCTTGTCCCTTACGGAGACCTCTGTCCTCTCCAGACACCTCTGTTCTTCCCCCAGATCCTTCGGTCCAGTCCAGACTTTTCTGTCCCCTTTAAGACACATCTGTCCTTATCCAGTCATCTTTGTCCTCCTCCAGACAAAAGTCCTCTTCCAGACACCTCTGTCTGCTTCAAATGCCTATGTTTCCAACAGGCAATGTCCTTTTCCAGCCACTTCTGCCTTCCTACAGACCCCTCTGTCCCCTCCAGGCACCTTTATCCCTCTCCAGACACCTCTGTCCTTCTCCACACAACTCTATCCCCCCGCTCTGTCCTCCACCTCCTCTAGAGACCTCAGTTCTCTCCTGACTCCTGTGTCCCCCTCCAGACACCACTGTTCCCACCAGACCCCTTTGTCCTCCTCTAGACTCCTCTGTTCCCCTCAGACACCTATGTACTCCACCACACTCATCTGCCCTCCTCCAGACTCCATTGTCACCTTTAGATCCCTTTGTCCTTCTCCAGATTTCGCTGTTCCCCTTTGGATGTGTAACACCCCAGAGTTGTGTTACTAAACTCTTCTACCCCGCTACAATCTGTTAAGAGCCTAACCTTGTCATCTCATGTAATTTCACATAATATCCTCACAACTGTGCATTCTAAACCTTGTCAAATGCTCACCATCAGGTGCAATTTTCATGTTCACCAGCAGGTGGCAGGAATGTTCTGGCAAGGACTTAACCTCTTCTGGACACATGATGCATGACGTACCGGTACGTCATGTATAGTTCCGATCACCGCCGCCCGACGGGCGGTGATCGGAACCCGGTGCCTGCTCAAATCATTGAGCAGGCGCCTTGGCTAAATGCGCTGGGGGGTGCTGTGACCCCCCCATGTCGGCGATTGTAGCTAACCGCAGGTCAATTTAGACCTGCAGTTTTCTGCGTTTCCGGGTTATTCGGGTCTCTGAGGACCCGATAACCCGGAACAGGATGGTGATCGGTGGTGTGATAATACACCACCAATCACCATCCTGCGATCCTGAGAGTTGATGGTGACATCACCTCTCAGGATCGGCTCTGATTGGTAGGTGGGCGGGCCGGCGGGAGATTAAAATTAGAGCAGCGCTCCTCTGCTCCTCCTTTTGCACCACGTGGATCCAGAGCGGAACCGATCTCCAGCCAGCACCCCAGCACCCCCATCTGTGCCCCAGCACCCCCCAGGTATTTAGGGAAAGGTTGGGTTAGGCAGGGATATTCAAGAAAAGTTAGTGAGAAAAATAAAACAAACACATTTTTGTTGCATCACCCTAAATCGGGTGTCTACGGTCCACAGCACACCACAGGGGTGCCGCAGCTTTTTTTTTTTGTGTGTAAACTGACTGTGGCCGGCACTCTTAGCATCCGGCCACTGTTAGCGCATCGCACACCCCACCGTTGATCAACTTCGGACGGTTGATCAGCGATTTAGAATTTTTGTAAAAAAAAAAGTAAAATTTTTCCCCCTTTTTTTAGTTTTTCTTTTTTTTTGTCTGTTAGGTTTAGGGTGAGTTCGCGAACACCCGTCCCCCCACACACGCACACTAAATAAAGTTTATCACGCACACACACACTCCCCTATGACCCGCCGGATGTTCTCGGCAGAGGAGGCATACACCCAGCTTGCCTCCGAGTCCGGGAGCCCCAGTGAGGACGAGGATGACCCTACTTTTCTGTTGTCATCCGCGTCCTCCTCATTATCTAGTGATGATGATGAGCCCCCAAAGCCGCGGAGCAAGAGGACCGCCATGCTAGAGACCCTGTGGCCCATCCTAGTACGAGCAGCTCTGGGGCTCATACTAATTTTCCGGCCCACCAGTTAAGTCAACCGGAGCCCCCTGACGGTGAACTTGTCTGATGTACCCCAGGGCGATACGAGCCCGTGATTCCTGATTTTGCAAGCCAACCAGGAATCCAGATTTCCACAGTGGGCTTCACTGAATACAACTACTTTAGTCTTTTTTTCAGTGACCACTTTGTGAATCTGATGGTGGAGCAGACGAACGCCCCACAGCTCATTGCTCAACACCCGGGCTCCTTTTTGACTAGGCCCGGTGGCTGGACCCCGGTCAGTGCAGCCGAGATGAGGACATTTTGAGGCCTCGTGCTGCATATGGGCCTAGTCAAGAAACCCAGTGTCAGGCATTACTGGAGTGGGGACGTCCTCTACCAGACCCCACTTTACAGTACGACCATGACACGCTCCCCGTTTGAGGCCATCCGGAAATGCCTGCATGTCCCCCCCCGAGGTGATCCTGCCTATGACCGCCTGCACAAAATAAAGCCGGTCATCGATCACTTTGGGGCCAAATTTGCGCAGGCCTATGTACCTGGAAGGGAGGTCACGTTAATGAGTCTCTCATTGCATTCAAGGGGAGACTCATTTTCCGCCAGTATGTTCCCTCTAAGCGGGCGAGGTATGGCGTGACGCTGTACAAACTTTGTGAGAGTACCTCAGGGTGCACTTACAAGTTTTGTGTGTACGATGGGCGAGATTCCCGTATTCAACCCCCAGAATGTCCCCCCACTCTGGGTGTTACCGGGAAACTTGTGTGGGACCTTATGTACCCACTGCTAGATAACGGTTACCACCTGTACGTGGATAACTTTTATACTAGTATCCTCTTGTTCCAGTCCCTCGCCGCCAGATCCACGTCCGCTTGTGGGACCGTGAAGAAAAATCAAGTCATATAGCGCCATGCGCAAAACCCGGGCAAAGGTACAAAAAAGTTGCAGTCTACTTGGTGCAGGTTGCCATGTACAACTCTTTTGTGCTGTTCCGGAGTGCTGGCAACACAGCAAAATTCCTGCAGTTCTATGAGGTAGTCCTCAAGGCCCTGATCTTTTCAGACCGGGAAAGAGCAGGCCGGAGTACCTCGGGAACTGGAGGCGCCCGGATCGTCCCTGGCCAACACTTTCCAGGTGTGGTCCCCCATACTAGGAAAGAAGGGATGGACCCAAAAAAAAGTGCAGAGTGTGTCGCAGGAGGAGGATACGGAAGGACACCACCACTCAGTGCGACACGTGCCCCGATCATCCGTGCCTCTGCATTATTGGTTGCTTCAGGGAGTACCACACTTCCATGGAGGACTATCGGCTAAAAAACTGGTTCTCAGACTTGAGACACTAAAACAAAAAAAAAAATTCAAAAATATTATTTAGTAAAACTAAAATAAATAAAAAAGGTAGACATATTTGGTATCGCCGCGTCCATAAGAATCTGCTCTATAAAAATACCCCCCAACCCCTCAGATGAACACGGTCAAAAAATAAAATAAAAACGGTGCAAAAAAATTTTTTTTTTGTTAAATTACATCACAAAAATTGTAATAGTAAGCGATCAAAAAGTCATATACCCCCCAAAATAAGGCCAATAAAACCGTCCTCACATCCCGCAAAAAATTAGCCCCTACCTAAGATTATCGGCTAAAAACAAAAAAAATTACTCTTAGACTATAGAGATACTAAAATGTTTTTTTTTTGTTTATAAAAAGATAATATAGTGTAAAACATAAATAAATAAATAAAAGTAGACATATTAGGTATCGCCACGTCCGTAAGAATCTATTCTATAAAAATACCCCCCAACCCCTCAGATGAACACGGTAAAAAATAAAAAAATAAAACGGTGCCAAAAAATAAATTTTTGGGCAAATTTTCCATGTTAATCCGTTTTTTTCAATAACAAAGTAAGGGTTAACAGCCAAACAAAACGTAATATTTATAACCCTGATTCTGCAGTTTACAGGAACACCCCATATGTGGTCGTAAACTGCTGTATGACCAAACAGCAGGGCGCAGAAGGAAAGGAACGCCATATGGTTTCTGGAAGGCAGATTTTGATGGCCTTTTTTTTTTTTTTCACCATTTGAAGCCCACCTGATGAACCCCTAGAGTAAAAACTCCATAAAAGCAACTCCATCTAAGAAACTACACCCCTCAAGGTATCCAAAACTGATTTTTACAAATGTCGTTAACCCTTTAGGTGTTCCACAACAGTTATTGGTCCCTAAAAATTGGGTTTTGGAAAATTTCAGAAAAATTTCAAGATTTGCTTTTAAACTTCTAAGCCTTGTAATATCCCCAAAATATAAAATATCATTCCCAAAATGATCCAAACATGAAGTAGACATATGGGAAATGTAAAGTAATAACTATTTTTGGAGGTATTACTATGTATTATAGAAGTAGAGAGATTGAAACTTGGAAATTTGCAATTTTTTGCAAATTTTTTGTAAATGTGCAATTTTTTTGTAAATAAAAATACTTTTTTTTAACTTTATTTTACCAGTGTTATGAAGTAAAATATGTGATGAAAAAACTATCTCAGAATGGCCTGCATAAGTCAAAGTGTTTTAAAGTTATCACCACTTAAAGGGACACTGGTCAGATTTGCAATAAATGGCCTGGTCCTTAAAGGGATTCTGTCACCTCCCCTCAGCCAAAAAACGATTTAAAAGCAGCCATGCAGCACAGCTTACCTGGATTAGGCTGTGCTCTTTTATCTTGAAATCCGTCCAGCAGTTACTTCAAAAAACGACTTTGATCAATAAGGAAATGCGTCCTGAAGGTGCCCAGAGGGGCGTTTTTTTCTTCCTAGTGAGCCCAGTACCGCCCCTCTTTCAGTGCCCAGCCCGCCTTCCTTGTATTTTCTAACCGCCGCCCCCAGCCTGCCACAGCCTCCCCTCCCTCTCCTCCCCCTCCCTCACGCCGAACGAAGTCTCGCACAGGCGCAGTACTGTCACTACCAGAGCTTTGAGAAGTTCTCACAGCTCTGTGTCTCCACCCCTGCGATGATGTCACTTAGAGCTTGGAGGTGTTCTCACTGTTCTGTTTCTCCGCCCCTGTGATGAGGTCTTTACTCTCAGCTGTTTCTCCTGCGGTTGATTTTCCTGCCTTTAAATCACCCCTCCTCCTGTTGCAGGGCGTGGATTATATTTCTCATTTCAGTTGTAGCTCTGGCTTGAGTAACTTCACTTGTAAGCTATCAGTTCACTGGACCTGGTTTCTGCTGCAGCAAGCACTCCGGATATTGCCAGCTGTCCTTGGATCCGTCTTCTCTGCGGCTGCAGCTCCATCAGCTAAGTGTGCAGATATTGTTGTTTTCCTGGTTATTTTCTGACTGGATCTGAGGTGGCCACGGTTCCCTCCATATACTGAGTAGGGCACCAGTGGCCGTGCCCCTTCCACTATTGTAGGGGTTACAGTGGCCATCAGTCTGAGGTACGCGGGCATGCCTCCTTCCACCATTTGGATCCAGGCATGTGCTTTAGCAGCATAGGGAGAGCTTTGAGGGTCTGACAGGGGTCACCCCTTATCTTCCCTAGTTTGGGTCCGGTCAGTAGCTCTTTTTACTGTGTTTGCTCTTGTTACCCTCAAACAGCCGTGACATTATAATCCACCAAAACCGTCCTTTTTTGACATGGATCCGCTTTCTGGCCTGGTTGACCGCATGCAGGGTCTTTCTTTGGAAGTAGCGGATCTCCGTCAATCTATGACTCAGTTACAAGCATTAGGCTCTGCTCCGGCTCATGGAGTCTGTTGCGAGCCAAAGGTCTCACTTCCGGAGACGCTCTCTGAGACCTTGCTTAGATTTTAGGGAGCTGAACCGTATCACGATTCGCGATCCCTATCCCCTTCCTCTGATCCCGGACCTCTTCAACCAAATTGTTGGAGCCAAGGTGTTTTCCAAATTGGATTTGAGAGGCGCGTACAACCTGGTCAGGGTCAGAGAGGGGGATGAATGGAAAACGGCCTTTAATACCCCTAACGGGCATTTCGAGAATCTCGTTATGCCTTTCGGCCTGATGAATGCTCCGGCCGTCTTTCAGCATTTTGTTAATAGTATTTTCTACCACTTAATGGGGAAATTTGTTTTGGTGTATCTTGACGATATTTTGATTTTTTCCCCTGATGTTCAGACCCATCAGGATCATCTTTTTCAGGTTCTGCAGATACTGCGGGAGAATAAACTGTATGCCAAGCTGGAGAAATGTCTTTTTATGGTATCGGAGGTTCAATTTCTGGGTTTTCTCCTCTCTGCTTCTGGTTTTCGCATGGATCCTGAGAAGGTCCGTGCTGTACTTGAGTGGGAGCTTCCTGAGAATCAGAAGGCATTGATGCGCTTTCTGGGTTTTGCTAACTACTACAGAAAGTTCATTTTGAATTATTCCTCTGTTGTCAAACCCCTTACTGACATGACAAAAAAGGGGGCGGATTTTTCCTCTTGGTCGGAGGAGGCGCTTGCAGCCTTTTCTAAGATTAAAGAGAGTTTTGCGTCTGCTCCCATCTTGGTGCATCCCGATGTTTCCTTACCTTTTATTGTTGAGGTGGATGCTTCCGAGGTGGGTGTGGGTGCAGTTTTGTCCCAGGGCCCTTCTCCTGCCAAATGGCGACCCTGTGCCTTTTTCTCTAAAAAACTCTCCCCGGCAGAGAGAAACTATGATGTGGGAGATAGGGAGTTGTTGGCCATCAAGTTGGCTTTCGAGGAATGGCGTCATTGGTTGGAGGGGGCCAGGCACCCTGTCACCGTTTTTACCGACCATAAGAATCTGGCGTACTTGGAGTCGGCCAGGCGTATGAATCCGAGACAGGCCAGATGGTCTCTGTTCTTCTCCAGATTCAATTTTGTCGTTACATTCCGCCCTGGGATCAAAAATGTGAAGGCTGATGCTCTCTCTCGCTGTTTTCCGGGAGGAGGAAACTCCGAGGACCCGGGTCCCATTTTGGCGGAGGGGGTAGTTGTTTCTGCTCTTTATTCCGATTTGGAGGCCGAGGTCCAGGCTGCCCAGACTGAGGCACCTGCCCGTTGTCCTTCCGGGAAGTTGTTTGTGCCTCCTGAGCTACGTCACAAACTCTTTAAGGAGCATCATGATACGGTTCTTGCTGGTCACCCCGGGAGTAGAGCCACGGTTGATCTCATTGCTCGGAGATTTTGGTGGCCGGCTCTTCGTAAGTCGGTGGAGGCTTTTGTGGCTGCTTGTGAGACGTGCGCTCGCGCTAAGGTCCCTCGTTCACGACCTTCAGGTTCCCTTCTCCCGTTACCCATACCTTCCCGTCCTTGGACACACCTGTCCATGGACTTTATCACGGATCTTCCTCGTTCCTCGGGGAAGTCGGTGATCCTGGTGGTCGTGGACCGTTTTAGCAAGATGGCTCATTTCGTTCCTTTCCCTGGTTTACCCAATGCTAAAACGTTGGCGCAAGCTTTTATCGACCATATTGTTAAATTGCATGGCATTCCCTCTGATATTGTTTCCGATAGAGGCTCGCAGTTTGTGTCCAGGTTCTGGAAGGCTTTCTGTTCTCGCCTGGGGGTTCGGCTGTCCTTCTCTTCTGCTTTTCACCCGCAGTCGAATGGTCAGACTGAGCGCCTCAATCAGAATCTGGAGACATATTTGCGCTGTTTTGTGGCAGAGAACCAGGAGGATTGGTGTTCTTTTCTCCCTCTTGCTGAGTTTGCTTTGAACAACCGTCGTCAGGAATCTTCTGATAAGTCACCATTCTTTGGTGCATATGGGTTCCATCCGCAGTTTGGGACATTCTCGGGAGGGGCTCTTTCGGGTTTACCTGAGGAGGAGAGATTTTCCTCGTCTTTGTCTACCATTTGGCAAAAGATTCAGAGTAATCTTAGAAAGATGAGTGAGAAGTATAAGCGTGTGGCTGATAAGAGACGTGTGCCTGGTCCGGACCTGAATGTGGGTGATCTGGTGTGGTTGTCTACTAAAAATATTAAACTGAAGGTTCCCTCCTGGAAATTGGGTCCCAAGTTTATTGGGCCTTATAAAATTTTGTCAGTCATCAATCCGGTTGCCTTCCGTCTTGATCTTCCACGGGTTTGGAAGATACATAATGTATTTCACAGATCTCTCTTAAAACCATATGTCCAGCCCCCGGTACCCTCCTCTTTGCCTCCTCTTCCGATTTTGGTTGATGGCAATCTGGAGTTTGAGGTTTCCAGAATTGTGGACTCTCGCATTGTCCGCGGTTCTCTTCAGTACCTCGTTCATTGGAAGGGTTATGGTCCTGAGGAGAGGATGTGGGTTCCGGTGTCGGACATTAAAGCCACTCGCCTCATCAGGGCATTTCATAGGGCTCATCCTGAGAAGGTGAGTCCTGGGTGTCCGGAGTCCACCCGTAGAGGGGGGGGTACTGTCACTACCAGAGCTTTGAGAAGTTCTCACAGCTCTGTGTCTCCACCCCTGCGATGATGTCACTTAGAGCTTGGAGGTGTTCTCACTGTTCTGTTTCTCCGCCCCTGTGATGAGGTCTTTACTCTCAGCTGTTTCTCCTGCGGTTGATTTTCCTGCCTTTAAATCACCCCTCCTCCTGTTGCAGGGCGTGGATTATATTTCTCATTTCAGTTGTAGCTCTGGCTTGAGTAACTTCACTTGTAAGCTATCAGTTCACTGGACCTGGTTTCTGCTGCAGCAAGCACTCCGGATATTGCCAGCTGTCCTTGGATCCGTCTTCTCTGCGGCTGCATCTCCTTCAGCTAAGTGTGCAGATATTGTTGTTTTCCTGGTTATTTTCTGACTGGATCTGAGGTGGCCACGGTTCCCTCCATATACTGAGTAGGGCACCGGTGGCCGTGCCCCTTCCACTATTGTAGGGGTTACAGTGGCCATCAGTCTGAGGTACGCGGGCATGCCTCCTTCCACCATTTGGATCCAGGCATGTGCTTTAGCAGCATAGGGAGAGCTTTGAGGGTCTGACAGGGGTCACCCCTTATCTTCCCTAGTTTGGGTCCGGTCAGTAGCTCTTTTTACTGTGTTTGCTCTTGTTACCCTCAAACAGCCGTGACAAGTACCCACTGAGGGCTGCGCCTGTGCGATCATCAGGAGACTGAGGGCGGCAGCTTCATCTTCGCCACTGGGCATGCGCCGAGCCCAGTGACGTCCGATGCTCGCTCTTCCCTGCTGACTGAGGGAAGAGCGAGCATCGGACGTCACTGGGCTCGGCGCATGCCCAGTGACGAAGATGAAGCTGCCGCCCTCAGTCTCCTGATGATCGTACAGGCGCAGCCCTCAGTGGGTACTGCGCCTGTGCGAGACTTCGTTCGGCGTGAGGGAGGGGGAGGAGAGGGAGGGGAGGCTGTGGCAGGCTGGGGGCGGCGGTTAGAAAATACAAGGAAGGCGGGCTGGGCACTGAAAGAGGGGCGGTACTGGGCTCACTAGGAAGAAAAAAACGCCCCTCTGGGCACCTTCAGGACGCATTTCCTTATTGATCAAAGTCGTTTTTTGAAGTAACTGCTGGACGGATTTCAAGATAAAAGAGCACAGCCTAATCCAGGTAAGCTGTGCTGCATGGCTGCTTTTAAATCGTTTTTTGGCTGAGGGGAGGTGACAGAATCCCTTTAAGGTGAAATAAGGCTGAGTCCTTAAGGGGTTAAGTTCAGTTTAGTGTTCCTAGGCTGGAATAGTGAGCAGAGTGGGTTGCGCCCACATTCTGCCTCATGGGTGTAGGAGTAGGATGTGCATGTAGTGCTCCCAGATATAGAGAACAAAGCCAGGATCTTGTCTCGGCTGAGACATTGATCATAATCCCCAGCCTGAGCCCTGCAGCCTCAGCTGGATGAAACAAGCAGAGAACTCCAGAATTCCAGGAAGAAGCAAAACACTGTGAAGACAACTGTGAGTAAAATCCAGGGACCCTAGGAGAAGCCATATTCCTCCTCAGCTAGTCAGTCCTCAGACAGCAGAAGATAGAGTGTGCAGAAGCCAAATTCCTGCCACAGTATAGAGCTACAAAGCAGACGTCCTTTCTTGCAAGCTCCAGATTGATAGAGCAGAAGATAAATTCCTGCCAACAATTGCCAATACCTGCTGGGACCTAAGACTAAAGCTGTATCTCGCTTGATGAAAGGTACCATCAGTAAAGACAAGTTTGAACTTTACCAAAGGTCTGGATCTCAATTACTGCAGCAAATCCCTCTATTACTCCTACTAGCACCACATTAATTTTATTGCGAGCTAGGATCCAGGAGTCCAGCTGTACCCAGGTAGGAGACACCGTTGACACCATTACCACCACCATACAGAGACATTACACCACTGGCATTCCTAACCTGGGGCGTGAGTTACAATACCTTAAAGGGTCCTGTCTTAGTACCCTGCGCACGCTGCAATTGGCGTCACAAACAAAACTATATATACCCAGACTATTATACCCATATCCTGACCAACTGCATTAAAGTAGCGTCAGTATACCTGCATCCTGGTCACTGCGAAAAAGTGGCGTCACGATCGGATTGACTTGTGTGCCTATCCCTACTACAACAGAACCGGATCCAATTGTGTGCCAACAGGATCAAATTGCATGTTTCACAGTACTGCAAGACCTGAGAATTGTGCCAAAACCCTAAAAATTTACTTTATTGCTGTGCCAGAAAGCACTAAAACGTGTGCACCAGCACTCCAAGGGTTAATTCACCATATTCGCAAAATGGCTCCGCTTCTTCATGCGCTTCAGGAGCGAGAAAACTCAAGAACGCCCTCTCAAGAGCGCGCAAATGCCGAATACGCCCCCCTAGAAGTGGGAACTCTCAAGCTTGCCCACCAAGAACTTTGAAATGCGAGCCAAGGGAGTGCAGACTCCTCACACTGGGCTCCGCCCCTTACTTCCTGTACGCACCCTGACGGAGGAACCAAGGAAGATGGCGCTCCCATCACCAAAGTGGAACCAAATGACGGTCCAGGTGCAATGAGCAGGACACTGGTACAATGCAGTGGGTCAGGATAAATATGTGTATAAGTCAGTAGTAATTCGTGACGCCAATTGCAGCTTGCGCAGGTACTGTAGCAGGGCCCTTTAAGATGTTATAACTCACATACCAGGTGAGGAATGCCAGAGGGGGGTATTGTCTCTTTGTAGTGTCAACGGTGTCTCCTACCTTGGTACGGCTGGACTCCTGGATCCTGGCTCACTTGCAAGAAATTGAGTGTGGTCAGTAGGAGTAATGGTGGAATGATTGAGATTGTGAAGAGAGCTGGCCCCAGCGCTTTTGGAGTGTCCCCGGAGGCTGTGAGTTCCTCAACTGGTGGCGAGAAGGCCACCGCTGCTCTAACAAAGATGGCCGCCGGTCCTGAACCCGCTCCCGCGGTAGAGGGCATTGCGTCTACAGTCCAGACCCCAGAGGCTGTGGATCCCTCAGCAATGGCTGGATGCACAGACAAGACGTCCCCCAAGATGGCCACCAGCGACAAGTCGCCCAGGCCTTGGACCAGTCTGCACCGCTGACGGCAACTGAAGCCCCAGATGACCACCAGGAGGCACCGGCCGCCCGGCCACAACATCAGGTAGGAGCAGTCGCACTCCCTGAGACCCAGGCCTGGTCCGAAGCTGCCCCTGCACCGCGCGCGGTGGGTCCCGCCACTGCTAGCAGGCCTGAACAGGCTCCATCACGCACGCTTGTGCGGCGGAGGAGCCCAGAAAGGACATCCCCAAGTCCAGGAGCCTTAACCCAGAAGTCCCGTTGGAAATAACAGCGCATGCCCAGACGGCCTGGGAATACAAGTCAGCCATAGAGGAATGGGTCAAGCAGGTTATGGACGACCCCTGGCCCGGCGACCCAAAGCGCATCAGGCGCACAGGGACTGTATTATGGTTCGCTGTAGAGAGAGGAGTGGGCTTATTTGTGGGCCGCCGCTGCTCGGTCAAGCGCCATTACCTACCACAGACCTGTCACAACCTGTACGCAGGGGATCAAGTGGAGTATACCCCTATGCGCTCCATCCAAGGCCCGTTTGCTGCCAGTGTGACCCTGCTGGTCAAACCTTTGTCCCCTGCCTTTACCCCAGAGTCCTGGCAGGAAGACCCAGGCTCTGCAGAGAGAGAGAGTTAGGTGCCTTCAAGAGACTCAGGATGGCGGGTTACGGTTCAGCGAACAGCCTCAGCCAGAACCTGAACCCCTCATCTCTGACCTTGCTGCACCACCAACACTCCGGGTGGGCCAGATTAATAACTCTGTCTTAACATTTAAAGGCAGGGTGCAACCTTATGTTCTGCCATGGAAGCTCCCACAGGCACCCCCAGTTTGCCTTCCAGAAGCCTTCAGCCAGAGGTATTAACCGCCTCTGCAGCAGCTAGGGATCCCGGCTTGCAGCATATCACAGCTGCATTCACCAGGCTGTCTGCACAGCCAGTACCCAAGGACACCACTAGAGGGCAGTGGCGCACCACTACAGCTGCAACCCTGAGCTCCCAGAAGCAAGAGCGCCCCCTAATGCGCTTCAGCAGCTCTGGCAGCGAGGAGGACCTGGACGTCCTTCTCTAAAAATGCTCCTTTTCAAAAAATAAAGGACTAATGGGAGCCACGTCGTGGACTGTTCCTGACGGGTGGGGACCCGTTGGCATTGTTTTAATGTTTTCTTTTACAGGTTGCCCAATTTCGTCCTCACCCTTATGGTCATGGGCAGTATGGACTCCCTCCATCATCATTTAACCCCTCATGTCCAAGTTTGCACATTGTTTTATCCCCTTTCTCAGGTACTTGATAGCCTTATGGATCTACGGTTCTTAACCCCTTCCCAACCGCAATCTGTATATATACGTGATAGCTGCACATACCCCGTGCAGCTATCATGTATATAAACGTTCTAGCTCTGCAAAGCGCTTGGATTAAAGCTTCTGCCCCTGCCCTGTATGCTGTCACGGACAGCATACAGGGCAGTAATGCCGGCAAGGGACCAATCAGAGTGGCCCCTTGCCGGCAATCGATCCGATTGGTTAGTCTGTGCAGACTAACCAATTGGATCGCGGCAGTGAAAAAGTGTCGGTTTCAGGCACTGATCTGCGCTCTGCAGATCAGAGCCTGAAATCACAGTGTCCTCGTGCCCCCCCCCCCCACCGATCCGTGCAGCCCCCCTATCTGTGCAGTCCCCCCGATCTGTGCAGCCCCCCCTGATCTGTGCAGCCCCCATCTGTGCTCCATCTTGTGTCCACAGACAGTGCCCCTCCTTGAGTCCACCCCTCCATTCCTCCTGCTGGCCGTGACATCCTCCCTCCCCCCCCTTCCAGCGCTGCCCCTCGCTCGGTCTGCCTGCTGTGTTTGATGGCGGCGGCTTCATTCCTGAGCCGCCGCCATCATCAGACTGTCAGCTCTATGCTGACACTCTGTTGTAACCCCATAGATGCCGCGGCAGCGGCATCCATGGGGTTAATATAGGGAGGGGGCTCCCTCTCTCCACCATCGGGGCTGCTGCGCTGCAATGGCAGCCCCGATGGTTGCCATGGCAACCGGACGCTTTGCAAAAGCGTCCGCTGTTGCTACCTACAGGGCATCTGATTGTATTACACTTTGCAATGCAAGAGCATTGCAAAGTATAGTACAGCCCCACTGGATCTTCAAGATCCAAGAGGGACTTGATAAAAAAAAAGTGAAATAAAAATAAAAGTTAAAATAAATAAATAAAAATGTAAAAAAATAAAATAAAATTGCCTTTTCCTACAAAAAATTAAAAAACTACACATATTAGGTATCACCGCGTCCGTAACGACCGTCTCTATAAAGATATCACATGATAGACCCCGTCCGATAAACGCCATAAAAAATAAAATAAAAACTGTGTAAAAAAAAGCCATTTTTGTCACCTTACATCACAAAAAGTGCAACAGCAAGCGATCAAAAAAGCGTATGACCCCCAAAATAGTACCAATCAAACCGTCACCTCGTCCCGCAAAAAATCGCCCAAAAAATAAAAAAGCTATGGCTCTCAGACTATAGAGACACTAAAACATCATTTTTGGGGTTTCAGAAATGCTATTATTGTGTAAAACTTAAATAAATAAGAAAAAGTATACATATTAAGTATTGCCACGTCCGTCACGATCTTCTCTATAAAAATATCACATGACCTAATCCCTCAGATGAATGCTGTAAAAATAAATAAATGAAAACTGTTCCAAAACAGCCAATTTGTGGGTCACCTTGCCCCATAAAGTGTAATAATGAATGATCAAAGAATCCTATGTACCCAAATATGGTACCAATAAAAACCTCAACACTTTCTGCAAAAAACGAGCCCCTGCACAAGACGATCGGCATAAAAATAAAAAACATGGCGTTCAGAAAACCAATCCAGCACAATCTGCCTTCCAAAAACCGTATGGAGTTCCTTTTCTTCTGCGCCCTGCCGTGTGCCCATACAGCAGTTTACGACCACATGTGGGGTGTTTCTGTAAACCGCGGAATCAGGGTAATAAATATTGAGTTTTGTTTGGCTGTTAACCCTCAATGTGTTAAAGATTATTTTTTTATAAAATGGAAATCTGCCAAAAAAGTGAAATTTAGAAATTTCATCTCCATTTTCCTTTAATTCTTGTGGAACGCCTAAAGGGTTAACAAAGTTTGTAAAATCAGTTTTGAGTAACTTGAGGGGTGTAGTTTCTACAATGGGGTCATTTATGGGGGGTTTCTACTATGTAAGCCCCACAAAGTGACTTCAGACCTGAACTGGTCCTTAAAAAGTAGGTTTTGGAAATTTTCTTAAAAATTGTAAGAATTGCTTCTAAACTTCTAAGCCTCTAACGTCCTAAAAAAAATAAAATGACATTTCCAAAATGATGCCGACATAAAGTAGACATATGGGGAATGTTAAGTAATAAATATTTTATTAGGTATGACTTTCTGTTTTAGAAGCAGAGAAATTGAAATTTGGAAAATTGTGAGTTTTTCAAACTTTTTGGTAAATTTGGGATTTTTTCATAAATAAAGGTGAAATATATTGACTCAAATATATGACTGTCATGAAGTACAATGTGTCACGAGAAAACAGTCTCAGAATGGCGTGGATAAGTAAAAGGGTTCCAGAGTTATTACCACATAAAGTGACGCTGGTCAGATTGGTAAATTTTGACCTGGACACTGGGGCATCAATGACCCTTGGTCATGAAAGGGTTAATATGCGGCTTTTAAGTGCTTTTATGACATTTTATACCGCCTAATTGATTACAATTACCGTAACTCTTATTGTCCCTGTGGAATACAAGTGACTTATGGACTTATTGTTCCTGTCCACAGTCAAGCACTTCATCAAGAAAAAGGACTCAAGTTATGAGCATATTATTGCACTAATACATAGTGATCGTGCTATCAGCCTTATAGTTTGACTTTGCTGCAGGGAAGGGAATACAGGATAAAGCCACCCTCCATTTGCGGGCATTTCATTACATAATGGCGGGACTACAGAGTAAAGACACCCCCATGTTTCCTTAGGTTTTTACAGAGCTCAGAACACTTCAAACTTAGTCAGTAGTGATTGCTTAGTGCAGACTTTGGTTCACTGGTTATACCGAGAGGGAAACTGTTACTTAGGACACCCTACTCATGCGGGCAGGAACCCCAGGGTAGCCGTTTTATGTTTTGTCTTTGTATGTCATATGTGTAATACATGCGGCACTCTGTATTTATTTAGGTACCCCAGAGATGATTCCTCTCCCTCCTAAGCATATGCCGAGGGCGGCTTAACTCGAATTAAAGGGGAATGTAACACCCCAGAGTTGTGTTACTAAACTCTTCTACGCCGCTACAATCTGTTAAGAGCCTTAACCTTGTCATCTCATGTAATTTTTACATAATATCCTCACAACTGTGCATTCTAAGCCTTCTCAATTGTATAATTGTTGCAATTTTCATGTTCACCAGCAGGTGGCAGCAAGGTTCTGGCAAGGACTTAAGTTCAGTTTAGTGGTCCTAGACTGGAATAGCTCATTCCAGGTTAGCTCCCCCATCTGTGAGCAGAGTGGGTTGCGCCCACATCCTGCCTCATGGTTGGAGAAGGAAGTTAGAGTCAGTGTGTAGCCCACCCCCTGCTAGGGGTAGGGTGTGCATGTTAGGAGCTCCCAGATATAGGGATCCAAAGCCAGGAGTACAGAGGAAACTAAAGACAGACAGACAGACTGCATGTCCGGTCATCTATACTCCAGGATTACTCCACGTTACATCACTACTTCATCATGAGTAGTGTCCAGTGATTTATACTCGAGGATTACTCCACATTACATCATTACTTCATCACGAGTAGTGTCCAGTAATCTATAATCCAGGATGACTCCATGTTACATCATTAGTTCATCACGAGTAGTTTCCAGTGATTTATACTCCAGGATGACTCCATGTTACATCATTAGTTCATCACGAGTAGTTTCCAGTGATTTATACTCCAGGATTACTCCACGTTACATCTCTACTTCATCGCGAGTAGTGTCCAGTGATCTATACTTCAGAATTACTCCACGTTACATCACTACTTCATAATGAGTAGTGTCCAGTAATATATACTCCAGGATAACTCCACGTTACATCACTTCATCATGAGTAGTGTCCAGTAATATATACTCCAGGATAACTCCACGTTACATCACTTCATCATGAGTAGTGTCCAGTAATATATACTCCAGGATAACTCCACGTTACATCACTACTTCATAATGAGTAGTGTCCAGTAATCTGTACTCCAGGATTACTCCACGTTACATCACTACTTCATAATGAGTAGTGTCCAGTAATCTGTACTCCAGGATTACTCCACGTTACATTACTACTTCATCATGAGTAGTGTCCAGAGATCTATACTCCAGGATTACTCCACGTTACATTACTATTTCATCATGAGTAGTGTCCAGAGATCTATACTCCAGGATGACTCCATGTTACATCATTAGTTCATCACAAGTAGTTTCCAGTGATTTGTACTCGAGGGTTACGCCACGTTACATCACTACTTCATCACAAGTAGTGTCCAGTGATCTATACTCCAGGATTACTCCACATTACATACAGACGTGGACAAAATTGTTGGTACCCTTTGGTCAATGAAAGAAAAAGTCACAATGGTCACAGAAATAACTTTAATCTGACAAAAGTAATAATAAATTAAAATTCTATAAATGTTAACCAATGAAAGTCAGACATTGTTTTTCAACCATGCTTCAACAGAATTATGTAAAAAAATAAACTCATGAAACAGGCATGGACAAAAATGATGGTACCCCTAGAAAACACAGAACATAATGTGACCAAAGGGACATGTTAATTCAAGGTGTGTCCACTAATTAGCATCACAGGTGTCTACAACCTTGTAATCAGCCATTGGGCCTATATATATGGCTCCAGGTAATCACTGTGTTGTTTGGTGATATGGTGTGTACCACACTCGACATGGACCAGAGGAAGCAAAGGAAAGAGCTGTCTCAAGAGATCAGAAAGAAAATTATAGACAAGCATGTTAAAGGTAAAGGCTATAAGACCATCTCCAAGCAACTAGATGTTCCTGTGAGTACAGTTGCACATATTATTCATAAGTTTAAGATCCATGGGACTGTAGCCAACCTCCCTGGACGTGGCCGCAGGAGGAAAATTGATGACAAATCTAAGAGACGGATAATCCGAATGGTAACAAAAGAGCCTAGAAAGACTTCTAAAGAGATTCAAGGTGAACTTCATGCTCAAGGAACATCAGTGTCAGATCGCACCATCCGTCGTTGTTTGAGCCAAAGTGGACTACATGGGAGACGACCAAGGAGGACACCATTGTTGAAAACGAATCATAAAAAAGCAAGACTGGAATATGCCAAACTACATGTTGACAAGCCACAAAGCTTCTGGGAGAATGTCCTGTGGACAGATGAGACAAAAATCGAAGTTTTTGCCAAGGCACATCAGCTGTATGTTCACAGACGAAAAAATGAAGCATATCAAGAAAAGAACACTGTCCCTACTGTGAAACATGGAGGAGGCTCTGTTATGTTCTGGGGCTGCTTTGCTGCGTCTGGCACAGGGTGTCTTGAATCTGTGCAGGGTACAATGAAATCTCAAGACTATCAAGGAATTCTAGAGAGAAATGTACTAGCCAGTGTCAGAAAGCTTGGTCTCAGTCGCAGGTCATGGGTCTTGCAACAGGACAATGACCCAAAACACACCGCTAAAAACACCCAAGAATGGCTAAGAGGAAAAAATTGGACTATTCTAAAGTGGCCTTCTATGAGCCCTGACCTCAATCCTATTGAGCATCTTTGGAAGGAGCTGAAACATGCAGTCTGGAAAAGGCACCCTTCAAACCGGACACAACTGGAGCAGTTTGCTCATGAGGAGTGGGCCAAAATACCTGCTGAGAGGTGCAGATGTCTCATTGACAGTTACAGGAAGCGTTTGATTGCAGTGATTGCCTCAAAAGGTTGCGCAACAAAATATTAAGTTAGGGGTACCATCATTTTTGTCCATGCCTGTTTCATGAGTTTATTTTTTTACATAATTCTGTTGAAGCATGGTTGAAAAACAATGTCTGACTTTCATTGGTTAACATTTATAGAATTTTAATTTATTATTACTTTTGTCAGATTAAAGTTATTTCTGTGACCATTGTGACTTTTTCTTTCATTGACCAAAGGGTACCAACAATTTTGTCCACGTCTGTAATTACTTCATCACGAGTAGTGTCCAGTAATCTATACTCCAGGATTACTCCACGTTACATCACTACTTCATCACGAGTAGTGTCCAGAGATCTATAATCCAGGATGACTCCATGTTACATCATTAGTTCATCACGAGTAGTTTCCAGTGATTTATACTCCAGGATTACTCCACGGTACATCTCTACTTCATCGCGAGTAGTGTCCAGTGATCTATACTTCAGAATTACTCCACGTTACATCACTACTTCATAATGAGTAGTGTCCAGTAATATATACTCCAGGATAACTCCACGTTACATCACTTCATCATGAGTAGTGTCCAGTAATATATACTCCAGGATAACTCCACGTTACATCACTACTTCATAATGAGTAGTGTCCAGTAATCTGTACTCCAGGATTACTCCACGTTACATCACTACTTCATAATGAGTAGTGTCCAGTAATCTGTACTCCAGGATTACTCCACGTTACATTACTACTTCATCATGAGTAGTGTCCAGAGATCTATACTCCAGGATGACTCCATGTTACATCATTAGTTCATCACAAGTAGTTTCCAGTGATTTGTACTCGAGGATTACACCACGTTACATCACTACTTTATCACGAGTAGTGTCCAGTGATCTATACTCCAGGATTACTCCACGTTAAATCCTTATGTCATCACAAGTAATGTCCAGTAATCTATACTCCTGGATTACTCAATGTTACATCGTTACTATGTAAGTCGTGTACCGGGGTGGGCTCCCTAGGATACAACGAAGTCACAAACGAGGAAAACAACTCCATCACCAGCTTTTGCCAAAACAGAATTTTACTTAAAAGTGGTAATGAACACAACCACAAATGCTGGGAACATACAATGAATTTACATACACCCAGCCCAAAGGCTGAGACCCTTGTGCTGCACAGCAAGGCGCCCTCCGATGGATGCAGGAGGAAAGTGTGGTAATTTACCTACTGACGGACACAACTAAACTGCCACACCTTACCTGTTTGGGTGTGTGGTACGGGGTAGCCTGCGGTGCAGCACAACAGCTTACAATCTTACACAGATCTACAGTATTCCCCCTCCCATAACTGGTCCTGTAGCACGTGCCTGAGTATTCCTCCTGAGCAAAATGCTAGCCTGGCTTGAGTTTGTGGGAAGTTTATCAGCTCTCCAGTGTGAAATGTCCCTTTAAACTATGGAGTCCTTGCAATGAACAGTAGTAACACTTGTGGCCTGACACAAACAGAGACCCTATCTAACTAACTACAGGCCTGGTCTCAGTCTCTAGGCGCCAACACTGTGAGGAGGTGCGTGCACGATCTTACCGACCTGGGTCTGCTCTGCCTCCACTGGTGACTCTGAACAGAACAAATGCCTCTCCAACACGCATGCGGTCCTGCAGTGTATGTCACTTTGCTCCTCAGCTCTCATCAGCTTTCCTGAAAGCAATCCTTGTTCCTCTGGACAGGATCAGGGTCTTGGACACGATCAGCTTCACTTAGCTGCCGCTCTGGTCACTGAGGTATGCCCCCACACCTGGATGCCATTGGATGCTCTGCTTACACAGTTCCTCAGTCTCAGCTCCCTCTAAGATGGATGCTCCCTCTCTCTTCCTCTCCAGGCTCTGTGTAACTCCACTTGTCATGAATATGGAAATAAAAGCAGTCTATAGCTGTGTTTAGGAATCAGCAGTATCTTGTGGCCAATCAGCAGAATGTCAGTACGGGTCATTTAATTTAATCTACACAGTGTTCATACAAGGAGAGCTGTTTCCCCATTTCACATGCAACCCCACTAGAAGTTGTCATCTTCGGAAAACCCTCGCCATACAAACTCATCCTGGTTGACCTTCACAGAGTGATATGCTCATAAACACTGGGGACATCAGGCACATCTAATGAGGGAGGAGCTGCTGACCGCTCAACACTTTCCCTGGGTGGAAAACTTGCCACGGCCAAAGCCTCTGCGGTTACTGGGGCAGGGACAACCCATCATTCCTCTTCCTCCTTCTCTAAAGGGATTTCCTCTGTACCCTGAGCAGGAGAAGGCATCTCTTCCACGCACACAGGCGCATCAAAATTACAATGCCTCAACATGTTACGGTGCAAGTTTCGTGAGGGACCCCAGTCCCTATTGGCTCTGCCTCATAGATCAGGAAGGCAGGGTCTACCCTCCTCTTCACCGTGTATGGGACCGTCTCCCTCCGCCCATCCAACTTCACAGACGGCTGTTTGGCTTTAACCATCACTCGATCACCCGGGGCATAGCTATTCCTCTGCACTGATCTTCGGTTAGGGTGTACCACTTGTCCCAGGCGCTCCCCCACAACCTTGTGGATCGCTCTCAGCGGCAGCGGTGCTCTTGCACCCATGAGGTGGTACTTCTCGGTGGTGGCTCCATTGGATCGGGGATGCTTCAATCTCTCTCCGGCTCTCCCAAACATAAGAATATGTGGAAGTATCCAGTGGTACTGTGTACCCTGTTGTTATAGGCCCACATACTCGAGCCACTGAGCCTTTTGGCTGTCCTCCAGAGTCACCAGCATCTGGAGGAAGGTGCGGTTGAACCGCTCGCATGCCCCATTTCCCTGGGGGTGATAGGGGGTAGTGCGGGAATGTTTGATCTGATACAGCTGGTACAGCTTTTTTCATTGGAGTACCCTGAAAACATGCCTCCTGGTCCGAATGTATCCTCCATGGACACCCGAACAGCTGTATAAAGTGATTGCAGACTGATTCAGCGTCCGACTCTGCCGTCTGGTCTCTGGTGGGTACAACCACCGCATACTTTGTAAAATGATCTGTCATGACTAGACAGTACGAGTGTCCGAAGGTAGAGTACCCAATCTGTACATAATCTATCATAAGAAGCTCTAGAGGCGCTGAGGTCCAGATGGCCTGGACAGGAACCCCGCTGTTCAGTACTCTTACTCAGCCCATAGGGTCGACACTTAAGACATGCCTCGGCCACCATGTCTGCCAGATCTGGACAGTATACCAGCCGTTGGAGCAACTTGAACGTTTTGTCGCTCCCGAAATGGGCACCCCTTTGTTGCCGGTACTGCAGCTCTGACTGTAAGTATATGGTCCGACACACAAGGCCCTGGGTAACAGTCAGCTTATCCCACACCCATAAATTGAATACATTGCACCCTTTTGGTCTAAACGAGGCTTTTAATATTTACCTTTAAGCCTGAATTGCTAATCCAGTCCACCCGAGCTATACTGCACTACATTAGCTGAAAAGCCTCACCTTTCACCATCACGTGCTAATAACATCCAACCTATTGCTCTCTGGACACTGCTCTCGATTGGCCCTTAATTGACACTGCTCTCGATTGGCCCTTAATTGACACTGCTCTCGATTGGCCCTTAATTGACACTGCTCTCGATTGGCCCTTAGTTCATTTTTGCATATGACACAATCAGAATAGAATCTGAGTGCCCAGCGTCATCTCTCCCCTCCCCCCTTTCCCATCACCCCCTCCCTATCTGTACCCTAGAATAACGAATATTGAAATCATGCCACCTAACGTCACTAGCCTAAATGGCCCTTCTACATCATCCATAATACATATTTGGTTCTTATTTCGGTATTGATATCCCCTCTAGTGAATATCTAATAACAGGTCCTAGCTGATAAACATTACTTTCTATATATTTCTCTACAAACCCGATGTATGGGAGGTATTTTTGTTGCCTCTGCTCATCATGCTGTGGTGTACTCATGTATTACCTTCCTGATATAGACACATATTCTTTGCATCCTTTATTATTGTTTTTCTCATGTCATGTTTTCCGTTTACATAATTGCTACTAGATCCCTTTTTTACTTCGCAGCCCAATTGACCTTTTCTTATGCTTTATTTACAAATAGGCGTTTCCAAGTAATCCATTTCCCTGGCTTTCTATGTCCATGGTAACAGGGTTCTCACTTATAAACCCATGTGAATCAGAGGCTCAGCGAGAGCGCATTCTGCGACCCGTGTCTCGTAGCAACCAAGTCACGTGGTCACAATAACCAGCGACCACATGACCCCACATAGTCTTCTGTACACTGCGCATATCCCTTCCCGAACGAAGGATTCTTCTCTTTCTATGTATCGCCACTCCAGCTTTCCCGGTTACCAAGCAGCCCGGACACGTGTCCACAAGTAGCGATCACGTGTTTTCGGACAACAAGCAGCCTACATGCTACCGGAAGGGCTCTCTCTCTTTTTTCTATGTATCGCCGCATCAGCATCCCCAGCTAGCTAGCAACCAGGGCACGTGACCGCAAACTTACAATCACGTGGTTTTTAATAAACCTGGCCTTCTTTCTCTTTTGTAATCCCGGATATGAAAATAAATATACTGTAATATATACCACATTATAGCACAGCGATCTAACTGCTACAAGTCTACTCTTGGCATATGATATAAAAAAGCTTAGGATGGGTTATCTTTGAATGTGAACAAGTTTTAATGATATGCAAACAAGGGGTCATCCTGGGGCATCACCACTCCCACTGGTTTGTCCTGGGATGCTCTTTTTGGCGTTTTTAGGGTATAAATACATGTTGAATATGTATTACTGTCCTTAAGCCATTTTAACCTGATGAACGCATTGTTTTAAAATATTGGCAAAAAAGTAATATCAATAAAAAAAGAAGCTCTTTTTACTTCCAAGCAAGTGTCCTGCTAAGGTGATATTGCGCCAACCTGTGGTCCTGGTTTTTATATGATAGGTAGGATAAAGGCCATCTTCACTTTGTCCTTCTTGGCAACCAGTACCTGCCAATACCCACTGGCCATGTCAAGAGTAGAGAAGAACTTCACATGACTCAGGGCGGACAATGACTCTTCAATCCGTGGAAGGGGGTAGGCATCCCAGATGGTCTGGGCATTCAGCTTCTAATAATCCACACAGAACCGGAGACTCACATCTTTCTTCCGCAACAAGACTACTGGAGCAGCCCAAGGACATTGACTCTCCTGGATCACCTGGTTTTCCAACATGCTGGCCACCATAACCTTCACCTCCTGATACATTTTAGGTAGGATTTGCCAGTAACGTTCCCTGATCGGTGCAGCATCGCCAGTGGGGATTTCGTAATCGATGGCAGAAGCACACCCAAAGTCCTCATCATATCTCAAGAATGCCTCCTGAAATTCCCAAAGGGTGTCTTCCAGCAACTTCTGTCGTCCTGGAGTCAGGGTCTTGCAGTCCACCCCCATCCGGGCCATCATCACTTGACCATTCCTCTCCGCTGTCTGGGTTTCCCTTTGTTGGACCTCTACAACATAGGTCCAGGCTGATCTCCTATCTGGCTGTAGCGTGAAGCTCCTTCGTCGAGGGATATCACCTTCAGACACATAAACTTTGGCCAGCAAGGTATTCCCTGGAATGGTTAACTCGCAGTCTTCAACATTGAGGCAGCGTACAGGCACACATCCATCCTTCACAAAAGCGAGGGCCCAGGCTACCAGTGGGCGAGTTTGCGATTCCTCTTGGTAAGCGGACTCGATCAGGACCTCCAGTCCTTTCAGTTGTCATCCAGCCCCCACCGGCAGCATTAATATTTGTTCTTGTCAAGATAAGACCTTCACCGGGGTCCTCCGCTGTACCTTCACGTGTCCAGTGGACCGACCGGACATGTTGCTCTTTTGCAGACTACAGTTCCTCACATCTGCTGCAGAACCTTCTGGGTCAGCCAATGTGTGGTGGCCCATTGCCAATACTTCGGCCCTTCTTTGGCATATAGTTGATAGTCTAGGACTCTCAGCAAGTTCATACCTAGCGTCACGTCCATCCCTCTCCGGGACGAATGGCACGACCCCCTTCTTGCCGACGTCTTGCCCAAACAGTCGGACCCGCATCTAGACTATCCCTCGGATGTCCATCTCTCTGCTATTGGCAGCCATCAGCCTCATCACGCTCCCGTCTTCCAGCTCCATCATATGTCCAAAGTGTCTTTCGAAGAACTCCAGAGGTATTAGCATGCACTCCGACTGTGTATAAACTAGGCAGTGTACCTTCTGGCCTTCCAACTCGGCTTCTAAAATGGGGCTGCTGGCATACAGATCGTGTTCCTCATACATAGGGCTTAGCTTCTGGTGTAACGCCGTAGGACGCCCAGCTACTGTGGCGGTCGTATTTTTAACATCGGCTCAGACTTCATCTGTGCTGGGCACTCTCTGGCCATATGGCCGTACTGTCGACAAGCCCAGCAGAGGGGCTCTATTTTGACGAGCCCCCACACTTGAGTTATCCTGGGTGGAGTGGCGCGGGGCGCTGGGATCATTTCCGGACGACGGAGTGATCCTGCCTTCATCTGGGACACTTCCAGCCGAAGTTCTCTTAATTCTGTCCGCAGGGCCTGGACCACATCCTTTAAGGACTCTGAGTCTTCAGATGCAGACCAACCTCCTGTAGCATGGGTGCTGTTCACTACTCTAGCCGCCATAGGCATTTGCTCTTCCTCTCTGCAGCTCGGGGGTCAGGTTACACATTCTAACTGCACTTCACACCCTTTCAGTCTAGTCCTGCAACGTCATATTTTTACCATAAAATTTTGGCAGATGATGCAACAGCGCCCCCACGGGGATGTACCCTACTGGGGCAGGCATGGTGGAGGCAAACTGTATCAGCAGTGTTTGGGCAAGTTGGCCTTGCACTCGTGCACCCTGAGCTGGGTCTTGAACCGGTGCCATTGGCGCCGGGGGAAGGTCTTCCGCCGCGTTCCCATCCATAACGGTCGCTGTATCCTGCCGACTATGCCAAGATGTAAGCCGTGTAATGGGGTGGGCTCCCGAGAATACAGCGAAGTCACGAACGAGGAAAGCAACTACAACACCAGCTTTTGCCAAAACAGAATTTTACTTAAACGTAATCTATACTCCAGGATTACGAGTAGTGTCCAGTGATCTATACTCCAGGATTACTCCATGTTACATCACTACTTCATCACGAGTAGTGTCCAGTAATCTATACTCCTGGATTACTCCACGTTACATCATTACTTCATCACGAGTAGTGTCCAGTGATCTATGCTGCAGGATTACTCAATGTTACACCTTTACTTCATCACGAGTAGTGTCTAGAGATCTATACTCCAGGATTACTCCATGTTACATCACTACTACATCACAAGTAGTGTCCAGGGATCTTTATTTCAGGATTACTCCACGTTACATCGTTACTTCATCACGAATAGTATACAGCAATCTATACCGCAGGATCACTCCACGTTACATCATTACTTCATTATGAGTAGTGTCCAGTGATATATACTCCAGGATTACTCCATGTTACATCACTACTTCATTACGAATAGTGTCCAGTGATCTATATTCCAGGATTGCTCTACGTTACATCATTACTTCTTTACGCATAGTGTCCAGTGATCTATACACCAGGATTACTCCACGTTACATCATTATTTCATTATGAGTAGTGTCCAGTGATCTATACTCCAGGATTACTCTACGTTACATCATTACTTCATCACGAGTAGTGTCCAGTGATCTATACTGCAGGACTACTCAATGTTACACTTTTACTTCATCGCGAGTAGTGTCCAGAGATCTATACTCCAGCATTACTCCATGCTACATCACTACTACATCACGAGTAGTGTCCAGGGATCTTTATTTCAGGATTACTCCATGTTACATCGTTACTTCATCATGAATAGTGTCCAGCAATCTATACCGCAGGATCACTCAACATTACATCATTACTTCATTATGAGTAGTGTCCAGTGATCTATACTCCAGGATTACTCCATGTTACATCGATACTACATCACGAGTAGTGTCCAGTGATTTATACTCCAGGATTACTCCACGTTACATCATTACTTCTTTACGCGTAGTGTCCATTGATCTACACACCAGGATTACTCCATGTTACACCTTAATTCATCACAAGTAGTGTCCAGTAATCTATACTCCGGGATTAGTCCACGTTACATCACTACTTCATCACGAGTAGTGTCCAGTAATCTATACTCTGGGATTAGTCCACGTTACATCACTACTTCATCACGAGTAGTGTCCAGTGATCTATACTCCTGAATTACTCCACGTTACATCATTACTACATCACGAGTAGTGTCCAGTGATGTATATTTCAGGATTACTCCACGTTACATCGTTACTTTATCACGAGTAGTGTCAAGTGATCTATACTCCTGGATTACTCCATGTTACATCATTACTACATCACGTGTAGTGTCCAGTGATCTATATTTCAGGATTACTCCAGGTTCCATCGTTACTTCATCACAAATTGTGTCCAGCAATCTATACCCCAGGATTACTCCACGTTACATCACAACTTCATCAAGAGTGGTGTCCAGTGATCTATACTCCAGGTTTACTCAATGTTACATCATTACTACATCACGAGTAGTGTCCAATGATCTATACTGCAGGATTACTCCATGTTACATCGTTACTACATCACGAGTAGTGTCCAGTGATCTATACTCTACGATTACTCCATGTAACCTCATTAGTTCATTACTACATCACGAGTAGTGTCCAGTGATCTATTCTCCAGATTTACTCCACTACATCGTTACTACATCATGAGTAGTGTCCAGTGATCTATACTCTACGATTACTACATGTAATATCATTAGTTCATTACTACATCACGAGTAGTGTCCAGTGATCTATTCTCCAGGTTTACTCAATGTTGCATCGTTACTACATCACGGGTAGTGTCCAGCAATCTATACTCTACAATTACTACATGTAATATCATTAGTTCATTACTACATCACGAGTAGTGTCCAGTGATCTATTCTCCAGGATTACTCCACGTTACATCGTTACTACATCACGAGTAGTGTCCAGTGATCTATACTCTACGATTACTCCATGTAACCTCATTAGTTCATTACTACATCACGAGTAGTGTCCAGTGATCTATTCTCCAGGTTTACTCAATGTTGCATCATTACTACATCACGAGTAGTGTCCAGCAATCTATACTCTACAATTACTACATGTAATATCATTAGTTCATTACTACATCACGAGTAGTGTCCAGTGATCTATACTCTACAATTACTACATGTAATATCATTAGTTCATTACTACATCACGAGTAGTGTCCAGTGATCTATTCTCCAGGTTTACTCAATGTTGCATCGTTACTACATCACGAGTAGTGTCCAGCAATCTATACTCTACAATTACTACATGTAATACCATTAGTTCATTACTACATCACGAGTAGTGTCCAGTGATCTATTCTCCAGGATTTCTCCACTTAACATCGTTACTACATCAAGAGTAGTGTTTAGTGATCTATACTCCAGGTTTACTCAATGTTACATCATTACTACATCACGAGTAGTGTCCAGTGATCTATACTCTAGGATTACTCCATGTAACATCGTTATTTCCACACTCTATGGTCAAGAATTTACTATGTAATCTCTTCTTATAATTTACATGGCCCTTATTTCCGTCCTCCCTGGTTACATCACAGGCTGCGTTACTCATCACAATGTAGCGTCTGGCTGGGAGACGGGGTCAGGTCTTTACATTCCTTACGTTTTATCTCACAACTATCCCTGAGGAATGTCCGTCTACTCTTTATATGGTGGCAACGTCATGGAATCCTATTACAAACAGGACCTCACTGGAGATAAAGAGACAGACATTACTCTTGCGTCAACTCTCTGGGCCCCCGTCAGCTCAAGACTTGCAAGGCCTAACACCCCCAAAAATATTGTACAGTAATTAAAGGTGAAAGGCCCCCCCCCCCCCAGTACTTAATAAAAGTAGGTACTTTCAAGAATCTCTCTAAATGACATAGACCCTGTTGGTCAATTAGTTCACGATCTCTTGTTTTTAAGGGTTTCTGTCACCACATTTTTCACTATTAAACAGCCTGACATAATACATGTGCCAATGTCACCTGAATTTAACTCTGCTGTTTGTTTTTTCTGTGTGCCCCCGTTTTTGTGAAATTTTAACTTTTATTATATTTGGGAAATACAATAGCCATATAGCCGCAGCAGGCTAGCAAAAAGCAGTACAAATTAAGGCACCGAAAAACGTTGAATCTGGATAGCATACAAGTGGAGCAAGGATTCCCTCACGTCAGCAGGATTACTTTTGCCCACATCTAAAATGAAAAGCCCGCTCCCGAACCACGTGGGACGCCACGTGGAACACCGAGCTGGGACGCCAGGGAGAGCGTACATCGCTAGCACGGACACTATACTAACCATGTGGGATGCCGAGCCGGGGCGCTGAGGAGAGCGTACATCGCTAGAACGGATATTATACTAACCACGCGGGACGTCGAGTCGGGGCGCTGAGGAGAGCGTACATCGCTAGCACGGATACTATACTAACCACGTGGGACGCCGAGCCGGGGCGCTGAGGAGAGCGTACATCGCTAGCACGGATACTATACTAACCATGTGGGACGCCAAGTCGGGGCGCTGAGGAGAGCGTACATCGCTAGCACGGATACTATACTAACCACGTGGGACGCCGAGCCGGGGCGCTGAGGAGAGCGTACATCGCTAGCACGGATATTATACTAACCATGTGGGATGCCGAGTCGGGGCGCTGAGGAGAGCGTACATCGCTAGAACGGATATTATGCTAACCACGCGGGACGCCGAGTCGGGGCGCTGAGGAGAGCGTACATCGCTAGCACGGATATTATACTAACCACGCGGGACGCCGAGTCGGGGCGCTAAGGAGAGCATACATCGCTAGAACGGATATTATACTAACCACGCGGGACGCCGAGTCGGGCGCTGAGGAGAGCGTACATCGCTAGCACGGATACTATACTAACCACGTGGGACGCCGAGTCGGGGCGCTGAGGAGAGCGTACATCGCTAGCACGGATACTATACTAACCACGTGGGACGCCAAGTCGGGGCGCTGAGGAGAGCGTACATCGCTAGCACGGATACTATACTAACCACGTGGGACGCCGAGTCGGGGCGCTGAGGAGAGCATACATCGCTAGAACGGATATTATACTAACCACGTGGGACGCCGAGTCTGGGCGCTGAGGAGAGCGTACATCGCTAGAACGGATATTATACTAACCACGCGGGACGCCGAGTCGGGGCGCTGAGGAGAGCAAGCATCGCTAGCACGGATACTATACTAACCACGTGGGACGCCGAGTCGGGGCGCTGAGGAGAGCGTACATCGCTAGCACGGATACCATACTAACCACGTGGGATGCCGAGTCGGGGCGCTGAGGAGAGCGTACATCGCTAGCACGGATACTATACTAACCACGTGGGACGCCGAGTCGGGGCGCTGAGAATAGCGTACATCGCTGGCACGGATACTATACTAACCATGTGGGACGCCGAGCCGGGGCGCTGAGGAGAGCAAACATCGCTAGCACGGATACTATACTAACCACGTGGGACGCCGAGCCAGGGCGCTGAGGAGAGCAAACATCGCTAGCATGGAAACTATACTAACCACGTGGGACGCCGAGCCGGGGCGCTGAGGAGAGCAAACATCGCTAGCAAGGATAATAGACTAACCACGTGGAACACCGAGCTGGTATGCTGAGGAGAGAAAACATCGCTAGCACGGATACTATACTAACCACGTGGGACGCCGAGCTGGGACGCTGAGGAGAGCAAACATCGCTAGCACGGATACTATACTAACCACGTGGGACGCTGGGGAGAGCAAACATCGCTAGCACGGATACTATACTAACCACGTGGGACGCTGAGGAGAGCAAACATCGCTAGCACAGATACTATACTAACCACGTGGGACGCTGGGGAGAGCAAACATCGGTAGCACGGATACTACACTAACCACGTGGGACGCTGAGGAGAGCAAACATCGCTAGCACAGATACTATACTAACCACGTGGGACGCTGGGGAGAGCAAACATCGGTAGCACGGATACTACACTAACCACGTGGGACGCTGAGGAGAGCAAACATCGGTAGCACGGATACTATACTAACCACGTGGGACGCTAGGGAGAGCAAACATCGCTAGCACAGATACTATACTAACCATGTGGGACGCCGAGCCGGGGCTGCTGAGGAGAGCTGAGGAGAGCGTACATTGCTAGCACGGATACTATACTAACCACGTGGGATGCCGAGCTTGGATGCTGAGGAGAGCGTACATTGCTAGCACGGATACTATACTAACCACGTGGGACACTGGGGAGAGCAAACATCGCTAGCACGGATACTATACTAACCACGTGGGACGCTGGGGAGAGCAAACATCGCTAGCACAGACACTATACTAACCATGTGGGACGCCGAGCCGGGGTCGCTGAGGAGAGCTGAGGAGAGCGTACATTGCTAGCACGGATACTATACTAACCACGTGGGATGCCGAGCTTGGATGCTGAGGAGAGCAAACATCGCCAGCATGGACACTATACTAACCACGTGGGACGCCGAGCTGGGACGCTGAGGAGAGCAAACATTGCTAGCACGGATACTATACTAACCACGTGAAATGCCGAGCCAGGGCGCTGAGGAGAGCGTACATCGCTAGCACGGATACTATATTAACCACGTAGGACGCCTAGCCGGAGTGCTTAGGAGAGCAAACATCGCTAGCATGGATACTATACTAACCACGTGGGACGCCGAGCCGGGGCGCTGAGGAGAGAAAACATCGCTAACAAGGAAAATATACTAACCACGTGGAACACCGAGCTGGTATTCTGAGGAGAGAAAACATCGCTAGCACGGATACTATACTAACCACGTGGGACGCCGAGCTGGGACGCTGAGGAGAGCAAACATCGCTAGCACGGATACTATACTAACCACGTGGGACGCTGGGGAGAGCAAACATCGCTAGCACAGATACTATACTAACCACGTGGGATGCCGAGCTTGGATGCTGAGGAGGGCAAACATCGCCAGCACGGATACTATACTAACCACGTGGGACGCTGAGGAGAGCAAACATCGCTAGCACGGATACTATACTAACCACGTGGGACGCTGAGGAGAGCAAACATCGCCAGCACGGATACTATACTAACCACGTGGGACGCTGAGGAGAGCAAACATTGCTAGCACAGATACTATACTAAACACGTGGGACGCTGGGAAGAGCAAACATCGGTAGCACGGATACTATACTAACCACGTGGGACGCTGAGGAGAGCAAACATCGGTAGCACGGATACTATACTAACCACGTGGGACGCTGGGGAGAGCAAACATCGCTAGCACGGATACTATACTAACCATGTGGGACGCCGAGCCGGGGCTGCTGAGGAGAGCTGAGGAGAGCGTACATTGCTAGCACGGATACTATACTAACCACGTGGGACACTGGGGAGAGCAAACATCGCTAGCACGGATACTATACTAACCACGTGGGACGCTGGGGAGAGCAAACATCGCTAGCACAGACACAATACTAACCATGTGGGACGCCGAGCCGGGGCCGCTGAGGAGAGCTGAGGAGAGCGTACATTGCTAGCACGGATACTATACTAACCACGTGGGATGCCGAGCTTGGATGCTGAGGAGAGCAAACATCGCCAGCATGGACACTATACTAACCACGTGGGACGCCGAGCTGGGACGCTGAGGAGAGCAAACATTGCTAGCACGGATACTATACTAACCACGTGAAATGCCGAGCTGGGGCGCTGAGGAGAGCGTACATCGCTAGCACGGATACTATACTAACCACGTGGGACGCCGAGCCGGGGCGCTTAGGAGAGCAAACATCGCTAGCACGGATACTATACTAACCACGTGGGACGCCGTACCGGGGCGCTGAGGAGAGCAAACATCGCTAGCAAGGATAATATACTAACCACGTGGAACACCGAGCTGGTATGCTGAGGAGAGAAAACATCGCTAGCACGGATACTATACTAACCACGTGGGATGCCGAGCTGGGACGCTGAGGAGAGCAAACATCGCTAGCACGGATACTATACTAACCACGTGGGACGCTGGGGAGAGCAAACATCGCTAGCACGGATACTATACTAACCACGTGGGACGCTGAGGAGAGCAAACATCGCCAGCACGGATACTATACTAACCACGTGGGACGCTGGGGAGAGAAAACATCGCTAGCACGGATACTATACTAACCATGTGGGACGCCGAGCCGGGGCTGCTGAGGAGAACTGAGGAGAGCGTACATTGCTAGCACGGATACTATACTAACCACGTGGGATGCCGAGCTTGGATGCTGAGGAGAGCGTACATTG
Source organism: Bufo gargarizans (assembly GCF_014858855.1). Lineage (NCBI taxonomy): Eukaryota > Metazoa > Chordata > Amphibia > Anura > Bufonidae > Bufo > Bufo gargarizans. The sequence goes on along the minus strand of NW_025334768.1, from coordinate 33,146 downwards.
CTAGCACGGATACTATACTAACCACGTGGGACGCTGGGTAGAGCAAACATCGCTAGCACGGATACTATACTAACCACGTGGGACGCTGGGGAGAGCAAACATCGCTAGCACGGATACTATACTAACCACGTGGGATGCCGAGCTTGGATGCTGAGGAGAGCGTACATCGCTAGCACGGATACTATACTAACCACGTGGGACGCTGAGGAGAGCAAACATCGCTAGCACGGATACTATACTAACCACGTGGGACGCTGAGGAGAGCGAACATCGCCAGCACGGATACTATACTAACCACGTGGGACGCTGAGGAGAGCAAACATCGCCAGCACGGATACTATACTAATCACGTGGGACGCAGAGGAGAGCAAACATCGCCAGCACGGATACTATACTAACCACGTGGGACACTGGGGAGAGCAAACATCGCTATAACGGATACTATACTAACCACGTCAGACGCTAAGGAGAGCAAACATCGCCAGCACAGATACTATACTAACCACGTGGGACGCTGAGGAGAGCAAACATCGCCAGCACGGATACTATACTAACCACGTGGGACACTGGGGAGAGCAAACATCGCTAGCACGGATACTATACTAACCACGTGGGACGCTGAGGAGAGCAAACATCGCCAGCACAGATACTATACTAACCACGTGGGACGCTGAGGAGAGCAAACATCGCCAGCACGGATACTATACTAACCACGTGGAATGCTGAGGAGAGCAAACATCACCAGCACGGATACTATACTAACCACGTGGGACGCCGGGGCGCTGAGGAGAGCAAACATCGCCAGCACGGATACTATACTAACCATGTGGGACGCTGAGGAGAGCAAACATCGCCAGCACGGATACTATACTAACCACGTGGGACGCTGAGGAGAGCAAAGATCGCCAGCACGGATACTATACTAACCACGTGGGACGCTGAGGAGAGCAAACATCGCCAGCACGGATACTATACTAACCACGTGGAATGCTGAGGAGAGCAAACATCACCAGCACGGATACTATACTAACCACGTGGGACGCCGGGGCGCTGAGGAGAGCAAACATCGCCAGCACGGATACTATACTAGCCATGTGGGACGCTGAGGAGAGCAAACATCGCCAGCACGGATACTATACTAACCACGTGGGACGCTGAGGAGAGCAAACATCGCCAGCACGGATACTATACTAATCACGTGGGACGCAGAGGAGAGCAAACATCACCAGCACGGATACTATACTAACCACGTGGGACACTGGAGAGAGCAAACATCGCTAGCACGGATACTATACTAACCACGTGGGACGCTGAGGAGAGCAAACATCGCCAGCACGGATACTATACTAACCACGTGGGACACTGGGGAGAGCAAAAATCGCTAGCACGGATACTATACTAACCACGTGGGACGCTGAGGAGAGCAAACATCGCCAGCACAGATACTATACTAACCACGTGGGACGCCGAGCCGGGGCGCTGAGGAGGGCAAACATTGCCAGCACGGATACTATACTAACCACGTGGGATGCTGAGGAGAGCAAACATCGCCAGCACGGATACTATACTAACCACGTAAGACGCTGAGGAGAGCAAACATCGCCAGCACGGATACTATACTAACCACGTGGGATGCTGAGGAGAGCAAACATCACCAGCACGGATACTATACTAACCTCGTGGGATGCTGAGGAGAGCAAATATCGCCAGCACGGATACTATACTAACCACGTGGGACGCTGAGGAGAGCAAACATCGCCAGCACGGATACTATACTAACCACGTGGGACGCCGAGCTGGGACACTCAGGAGAGCAAACATCGCCAGCACGGATACTATACTAACCACGTGGGACGCTGAGGAGAGCAAACATCGCCAGCACGGATACTATACTAACCACGTGAGACGCTGAGGAGAGCAAACATCGCCAGCACGGATACTATACTAACCACGTGGGACGCTGAGGAGAGCAAACATCGCCAGCACGGATACTATACTAACCACGTGGAATGCTGAGGAGAGCAAACATCACCAGCACGGATACTATACTAACCACGTGGGACGCCGGGGCGCAAAGGAGAGCAAACATCGCCAGCACGGATACTATACTAACCACGTGAGACGCTGAGGAGAGTAAACATCGCCAGCACGGATACTATACTAACCACGTGGGACGCTGAGGAGAGTAAACATCGCCAGCACGGATACTATACTAACCACGTGGAATGCTAAGGAGAGCAAACATCTCCAGCACGGATACTATACTAACCACGTGGGACGCCGGGGCGCTGAGGAGAGCAAACATCGCCAGCACGGATACTATACTAACCATGTGGGACGCTGAGGAGAGCAAACATCGCCAGCACGGATACTATACTAACCACGTGGGACGCTGAGGAGAGCAAACATCGCCAGCACGGATACTATACTAATCACGTGGGACGCTGAGGAGAGCAAACATAGCCAGCATGGATACTATACTAACCATGTGGGACGCTGAGGAGAGCAAACATCGCCAGCACAGATACTATACTAACCACGTGGGACGCTGAGGAGAGCAAACATCGCCAGCACGGATACTATACTAACCACGTGGAATGCTGAGGAGAGCAAACATCACCAGCACGGATACTATACTAACCACGTGGGACGCTGAGGAGAGCAAACATCGCCAGCACGGATACTATACTGACCACGTGGGACACTGAGGAGAGCAAACATCGCCAGCGCGGATAATATACTAACCACGTGGGACGCCGAGCCGGGGCGCTGAGGAGAGCAAACATCGCTAGCACGGATACTATACTAACCATGTGGGATGCTGAGGAGAGAAAACATCGCCAGCACGGATACTATACTAACCACGTGGGACGCTGAGGAGAGCAAACATCGCCAGCACGGATACTATACTAACCACGTGGGACGCTGAGGAGAGCAAACATCGCCAGCACGGATACTATACTGACCACGTGGGACACTGAGGAGAGCAAACATCGCCAGCGCGGATAATATACTAACCACGTGGGACGCCGAGCCGGGGCGCTGAGGAGAGCAAACATCGCTAGCACGGATACTATACTAACCATGTGGGATGCTGAGGAGAGAAAACATCGCCAGCACGGATACTATACTAACCACGTGGGACGCTGAGGAGAGCAAACATCGCCAGCACGGATACTATACTAGCCACGTGGGACGCTGAGGAGAGCAAACATCGCCAGCACGGATACTATACTAACCACGTGGAATGCTGAGGAGAGCAAACATCACCAGCACGGATACTATACTAACCACGTGGGATGCTGAGGAGAGCAAATATCGCCAGCACGGATACTATACTAACCACGTGGGATGCTGAGGAGAGCAATCATCGCCAGCACAGATACTATACTAACCACGTGGGACGCTGAAGAGAGCAAACATCGCCAGCACGGATACTATACTAACCACGTGGGACTCCGAGCTGGGACACTCAGGAGAGCAAACATCGCCAGCACGGAAACTATACTAACCACGTGGGACGCTGAGGAGAGCAAACATCGCCAGCACGTATACTATACTAACCACGTGGGACGCTGAGGAGAGCAAACATCGCCAGCACGGATACTATACTAACCACGTTAGACGCTGAGGAGAGCAAACATCGCCAGCACGGATACTATACTAACCACGTGGGACGCTGAGGAGAGCAAACATCGCCAGCACGGATAATATACTAACCACGTGGGACGCCGAGCCGGGGCGCTGAGGAGAGCAAACATCGCCAGCACGGATACTATACTAACCATGTGGGATGCTGAGGAGAGCAAACATCGCCAGCACGGATACTATACTAACCACGTGGGATGCTGAGGAGAGCAAACATCGCCAGCACGAATACTATACTAACCACGTGGGATGCTAAGGAGAGCAAACATCGCCAGCACGGATACTATACTAACCACGTGGGACGCTGAGGAGAGCAAACATCGCCAGCACGGATACTATACTAACCACGTGGGACGCTGAGGAGAGCAAACATCGCCAGCACGGATACTATACTAACCACGTGGGACGCTGAGGAGAGAAAACATCGCCAGCACGGATACTATACTAACCACGTGGGACGCTGAGGAGAGCAAACATCGCCAGCACGGATACTATACTAACCACGTGGAATGCTGAGGAGAGCAAACATCACCAGCACGGATACTATACTAACCACGTGGGATGCTGAGGAGAGCAAATATCGCCAGCACGGATACTATACTAACCACGTGGGATGCTGAGGAGAGCAAACATCGCCAGCACAGATACTATACTAACCACGTGGGACGCTGAGGAGAGCAAACATCGCCAGCACGGATACTATACTAACCACGTGGGACGCCGAGCTGGGACACTCAGGAGAGCAAACATCGCCAGCACGGATACTATACTAACCACGTGGGACGCTGAGGAGAGCAAACATCGCCAGCACGGATACTATACTAACCACGTGGGACGCTGAGGAGAGCAAACATCGCCAGCACGGATACTATACTAACCACGTGGGACGCTGAGGAGAGCAACATCGCCAGCACGGATAATATACTAACCACGTGGGACGCCGAGCCGGGGCGCTGAGGAGGGCAAACATCGCCAGCACGGATACTATACTAACCACGTGGGATGCTGAGGAGAGCAAACATCGCCAGCACGGATACTATACTAACCACGTAAGACGCTGAGGAGAGCAAACATCGCCAGCACGGATACTATACTAACCACGTGGGATGCTGAGGAGAGCAAACATCACCAGCACAGATACTATACTAACCTCGTGGGATGCTGAGGAGAGCAAATATCGCCAGCACGGATACTATACTAACCACGTGGGACGCTGAGGAGAGCAAACATCGCCAGCACGGATACTATACTAACCACGTGGGACGCCGAGCTGGGACACTCAGGAGAGCAAACATCGCCAGCACGGATACTATACTAACCACGTGGGACGCTGAGGAGAGCAAACATCGCCAGCACGGATACTATACTAACCACGTGAGACGCTGAGGAGAGCAAACATCGCCAGCACGGATACTATACTAACCACGTGGGACGCTGAGGAGAGCAAACATCGCCAGCACGGATACTATACTAACCACGTGGAATGCTGAGGAGAGCAAACATCACCAGCACGGATACTATACTAACCACGTAAGAAGCCGGGGCGCAAAGGAGAGCAAACATCGCCAGCACGGATACTATACTAACCACGTGAGACGCTGAGGAGAGTAAACATCTCCAGCACGGATACTATACTAACCACGTGGGACGCTGAGGAGAGCAAACATCGCCAGCACGGATACTATACTAACCACGTGGAATGCTAAGGAGAGCAAACATCTCCAGCACGGATACTATACTAACCACGTGGGACGCCGGGGCGCTAAGGAGAGCAAACATCGCCAGCACGGATACTATACTAACCATGTGGGACGCTGAGGAGAGCAAACATCGCCAGCACGGATACTATACTAACCACGTGGGACGTTGAGGAGAGCAAACATCGCCAGCACGGATACTATACTAATCACGTGGGACGCTGAGGAGAGCAAACATAGCCAGCATGGATACTATACTAACCATGTGGGACGCTGAGGAGAGCAAACATCGCCAGCACAGATACTATACTAACCACGCGGGACACTGAGGAGAGCAAACATCGCCAGCACGGATACTATACTAACCACGTGGGACGCTGAGGAGAGCAAACATCGCCAGCACGGATACTATACTGACCACGTGGGACACTGAGGAGAGCAAACATCGCCAGCGCGGATAATATACTAACCACGTGGGACGCCGAGCCGGGGCGCTGAGGAGAGCAAACATCGCCAGCACGGATACTATACTAACCATGTGGGATGCTGAGGAGAGAAAACATCGCCAGCACGGATACTATACTAACCACGTGGGATGCTGAGGAGAGCAAACATCGCCAGCACGGATACTATACTAACCACGTGGGATGCTGAGGAGAGCAAACATCGCCAGCACGGATACTATACTAACCACGTGGGACGCCGAGCCGGGGCGCTGAGGAGGGCAAACATCGCCAGAACGGATACTATACTAACCACGTGGGATGCTGAGGAGAGCAAACATCGCCAGCACGGATACTATACTAACCACGTAAGACGCTGAGGAGAGCAAACATCGCCAGCACAGATACTATACTAACCACGTGGGATGCTGAGGAGAGCAAACATCACCAGCACAGATACTATACTAACCTCGTGGGATGCTGAGGAGAGCAAATATCGCCAGCACGGATACTATACTAACCACGTGGGACGCTGAGGAGAGCAAACATCGCCAGCACGGATACTATACTAACCACGTGGGACGCCGAGCTGGGACACTCAGGAGAGCAAACATCGCCAGCACGGATACTATACTAACCACGTGGGACGCTGAGGAGAGCAAACATCGCCAGCACGGATACTATACTAACCACGTGAGACGCTGAGGAGAGCAAACATCGCCAGCACGGATACTATACTAACCACGTGGGACGCTGAGGAGAGCAAACATCGCCAGCACGGATACTATACTAACCACGTGGAATGCTGAGGAGAGCAAACATCACCAGCACGGATACTATACTAACCACGTGGGACGCCGGGGCGCAAAGGAGAGCAAACATCGCCAGCACGGATACTATACTAACCACGTGAGACGCTGAGGAGAGTAAACATCTCCAGCACGGATACTATACTAACCACGTGGGACGCTGAGGAGAGCAAACATCGCCAGCACGGATACTATACTAACCACGTGGAATGCTAAGGAGAGCAAACATCTCCAGCACGGATACTATACTAACCACGTGGGACGCCGGGGCGCTAAGGAGAGCAAACATCGCCAGCAAGGATACTATACTAACCATGTGGGACGCTGAGGAGAGCAAACATCGCCAGCACGGATACTATACTAACCACGTGGGACGCTGAGGAGAGCAAACATCGCCAGCACGGATACTATACTAATCACGTGGGACGCTGAGGAGAGCAAACATAGCCAGCATGGATACTATACTAACCATGTGGGACGCTGAGGAGAGCAAACATCGCCAGCACAGATACTATACTAACCACGCGGGACACTGAGGAGAGCAAACATCGCCAGCACGGACACTATACTAACCACGTGGGACGCTGAGGAGAGCAAACATCGCCAGCACGGATACTATACTAACCACGTGGGACGCCGAGCCGGGGCGCTGAGGAGGGCAAACATCGCCAGAACGGATACTATACTAACCACGTGGGATGCTGAGGAGAGCAAACATCGCCAGCACGGATACTATACTAACCACGTTAGACGCTGAGGAGAGCAAACATCGCCAGCACAGATACTATACTAACCACGTGGGATGCTGAGGAGAGCAAACATCACCAGCACAGATACTATACTAACCTCGTGGGATGCTGAGGAGAGCAAATATCGCCAGCACGGATACTATACTAACCACGTGGGACGCTGAGGAGAGCAAACATCGCCAGCACGGATACTATACTAACCACGTGGGACGCCGAGCTGGGACACTCAGGAGAGCAAACATCGCCAGCACGGATACTATACTAACCACGTGGGACGCTGAGGAGAGCAAACATCGCCAGCACGGATACTATACTAACCACGTGAGACGCTGAGGAGAGCAAACATCGCCAGCACGGATACTATACTAACCACGTGGGACGCTGAGGAGAGCAAACATCGCCAGCACGGATACTATACTAACCACGTGGAATGCTGAGGAGAGCAAACATCACCAGCACGGATACTATACTAACCACGTGGGACGCCGGGGCGCAAAGGAGAGCAAACATCGCCAGCACGGATACTATACTAACCACGTGAGACGCTGAGGAGAGTAAACATCTCCAGCACGGATACTATACTAACCACGTGGGACGCTGAGGAGAGCAAACATCGCCAGCACGGATACTATACTAACCACGTGGAATGCTAAGGAGAGCAAACATCTCCAGCACGGATACTATACTAACCACGTGGGACGCCGGGGCGCTAAGGAGAGCAAACATCGCCAGCACGGATACTATACTAACCATGTGGGACGCTGAGGAGAGCAAACATCGCCAGCACGGATACTATACTAACCACGTGGGACGCTGAGGAGAGCAAACATCGCCAGCACGGATACTATACTAATCACGTGGGACGCTGAGGAGAGCAAACATAGCCAGCATGGATACTATACTAACCATGTGGGACGCTGAGGAGAGCAAACATCGCCAGCACAGATACTATACTAACCACGCGGGACACTGAGGAGAGCAAACATCGCCAGCACGGATACTATACTAACCACGTGGGACGCTGAGGAGAGCAAACATCGCCAGCACGGATACTATACTGACCACGTGGGACACTGAGGAGAGCAAACATCGCCAGCGCGGATACTATACTAACCACGTGGGACGCCGAGCCGGGGCGCTGAGGAGAGCAAACATCGCCAGCACGGATACTATACTAACCATGTGGGATGCTGAGGAGAGAAAACATCGCCAACACGGATACTATACTAACCACGTGGGATGCTGAGGAGAGCAAACATCGCCAGCACGGATACTATACTAACCACGTGGGACGCTGAGGAGAGCAAACATCGCCAGCACGGATACTATACTAACCACGTGGGACGCTGAGGAGAGCAAACATCGCCAGCACGGATACTATACTAACCACGTGGGATGCTGAGGAGAGCAAACATCGCCAGCACGGATACTATACTAACCACGTGGGATGCTGAGGAGAGCAAAAATCGCCAGCACGGATACTATACTAGCCACGTGGGACGCTAAGGAGAGCAAACATCGCCAGCACGGATACTATACTAACCACGTGGAATGCTGAGGAGAGCAAACATCACCAGCACGGATACTATACTAACCACGTGGGATGCTGAGGAGAGCAAATATCGCCAGCACGGATACTATACTAACCACGTGGGATGCTGAGGAGAGCAATCATCGCCAGCACAGATACTATACTAACCACGTGGGACGCTGAAGAGAGCAAACATCGCCAGCACGGATACTATACTAACCACGTGGGACTCCGAGCTGGGACACTCAGGAGAGCAAACATCGCCAGCACGGAAACTATACTAACCACGTGGGACGCTGAGGAGAGCAAACATCGCCAGCACGTATACTATACTAACCACGTGGGACGCTGAGGAGAGCAAACATCGCCAGCACGGATACTATACTAACCACGTTAGACGCTGAGGAGAGCAAACATCGCCAGCACGGATACTATACTAACCACGTGGGACGCTGAGGAGAGCAAACATCGCCAGCACGGATAATATACTAACCACGTGGGACGCCGAGCCGGGGCGCTGAGGAGAGCAAACATCGCCAGCACGGATACTATACTAACCATGTGGGATGCTGAGGAGAGCAAACATCGCCAGCACGGATACTATACTAACCACGTGGGATGCTGAGGAGAGCAAACATCGCCAGCACGAATACTATACTAACCACGTGGGATGCTAAGGAGAGCAAACATCGCCAGCACGGATACTATACTAACCACGTGGGACGCTGAGGAGAGCAAACATCGCCAGCACGGATACTATACTAACCACGTGGGACGCTGAGGAGAGCAAACATCGCCAGCACGGATACTATACTAACCACGTGGGACGCTGAGGAGAGCAAACATCGCCAGCACGGATACTATACTAACCACGTGGGACGCTGAGGAGAGCAAACATCGCCAGCACGGATACTATACTAACCACGTGGGACGCTGAGGAGAGCAAACATCGCCAGCACGGATACTATACTAACCACGTGGGACGCTGAGGAGAGCAAACATCGCCAGCACGGATACTATACTAACCACGTGGGACGCTGAGGAGAGCAAACATCGCCAGCACGGATACTATACTAACCACGTGGAATGCTGAGGAGAGCAAACATCACCAGCACGGATACTATACTAACCACGTGGGATGCTGAGGAGAGCAAATATTGCCAGCACGGATACTATACTAACCACGTGGGATGCTGAGGAGAGCAAACATCGCCAGCACAGATACTATACTAACCACGTGGGACGCTGAGGAGAGCAAACATCGCCAGCATGGATACTATACTAACCACGTGGGACGCCGAGCTGGGACACTCAGGAGAGCAAACATCGCCAGCACGGATACTATACTAACCACGTGGGACGCTGAGGAGAGCAAACATCGCCAGCACGGATACTATACTAACCACGTGGGACGCTGAGGAGAGCAAACATCGCCAGCACGGATACTATACTAACCACGTGGGACGCTGAGGAGAGCAAACATCGCCAGCACGGATAATATACTAACCACGTGGGACGCCGAGCCGGGGCGCTGAGGAGGGCAAACATCGCCAGCACGGATACTATACTAACCACGTGGGATGCTGAGGAGAGCAAACATCGCCAGCACGGATACTATACTAACCACGTTAGACGCTGAGGAGAGCAAACATCGCCAGCACGGATACTATACTAACCACGTGGGATGCTGAGGAGAGCAAACATCACCAGCACGGATACTATACTAACCTCGTGGGATGCTGAGGAGAGCAAATATCGCCAGCACGGATACTATACTAACCACGTGGGACGCTGAGGAGAGCAAACATCGCCAGCACGGATACTATACTAACCACGTGGGACGCCGAGCTGGGACACTCAGGAGAGCAAACATCGCCAGCACGGATACTATACTAACCACGTGGGACGCTGAGGAGAGCAAACATCGCCAGCACGGATACTATACTAACCACGTGAGACGCTGAGGAGAGCAAACATCGCCAGCACGGATACTATACTAACCACGTGGGACGCTGAGGAGAGCAAACAACGCCAGCACGGATACTATACTAACCACGTGGAATGCTGAGGAGAGCAAACATCACCAGCACGGATACTATACTAACCACGTGGGACGCCGGGGCGCATAGGAGAGCAAACATCGCCAGCACGGATACTATACTAACCACGTGAGACGCTGAGGAGAGTAAACATCTCCAGCACGGATACTATACTAACCACGTGGGACGCTGAGGAGAGCAAACATCGCCAGCACGGATACTATACTAACCACGTGGAATGCTAAGGAGAGCAAACATCTCCAGCACGGATACTATACTAACCACGTGGGACGCCGGGGCGCTAAGGAGAGCAAACATCGCCAGCACGGATACTATACTAACCATGTGGGACGCTGAGGAGAGCAAACATCGCCAGCACGGATACTATACTAACCACGTGGGACGCTGAGGAGAGCAAACATCGCCAGCACGGATACTATACTAATCACGTGGGACGCTGAGGAGAGCAAACATAGCCAGCAAGGATACTATACTAACCATGTGGGACGCTGAGGAGAGCAAACATCGCCAGCACAGATACTATACTAACCATGCGGGACACTGAGGAGAGCAAACATCGCCAGCACGGATACTATACTAACCACGTGGGACGCTGAGGAGAGCAAACATCGCCAGCACGGATACTATACTGACCACGTGGGACACTGAGGAGAGCAAACATCGCCAGCGCGGATAATGTACTAACCACGTGGGACGCCGAGCCGGGGCGCTGAGGAGAGCAAACATTGCCAGCACGGATACTATACTAACCATGTGGGATGCTGAGGAGAGAAAACATCGCCAGCACGGATACTATACTAACCACGTGGGATGCTGAGGAGAGCAAACATCGCCAGCACGGATACTATACTAACCACGTGGGACGCTGAGGAGAGCAAACATCGCCAGCACGGATACTATACTAACCACGTGGGACGCTGAGGAGAGCAAACATCGCCAGCACGGATACTATACTAACCACGTGGGATGCTGAGGAGAGCAAACATCGCCAGCACGGATACTATACTAACCACGTGGGACGCTGAGGAGAGCAAACATCGCCAGCACGGATACTATACTAGCCACGTGGGACGCTAAGGAGAGCAAACATCGCCAGCACGGATACTATACTAACCACGTGGAATGCTGAGGAGAGCAAACATCACCAGCACAGATACTATACTAACCACGTGGGATGCTGAGGAGAGCAATCATCGCCAGCACAGATACTATACTAACCACGTGGGACGCTGAAGAGAGCAAACATCGCCAGCACGGATACTATACTAACCACGTGGGACTCCGAGCTGGGACACTCAGGAGAGCAAACATCGCCAGCACGGATACTATACTAACCACGTGGGACGCTGAGGAGAGCAAACATCGCCAGCACGTATACTATACTAACCACGTGGGACGCTGAGGAGAGCAAACATCGCCAGCACGGATACTATACTAACCACGTTAGACGCTGAGGAGAGCAAACATCGCCAGCACGGATACTATACTAACCACGTGGGACGCTGAGGAGAGCAAACATCGCCAGCACGGATAATATACTAACCACGTGGGACGCCGAGCCGGGGCGCTGAGGAGAGCAAACATCGCCAGCACGGATACTATACTAACCATGTGGGATGCTGAGGAGAGCAAACATCGCCAGCACGGATACTATACTAACCACGTGGGATGCTGAGGAGAGCAAACATCGCCAGCACGAATACTATACTAACCACGTGGGATGCTAAGGAGAGCAAACATCGCCAGCACGGATACTATACTAACCACGTGGGACGCTGAGGAGAGCAAACATCGCCAGCACGGATACTATACTAACCACGTGGGACGCTGAGGAGAGCAAACATCGCCAGCACGGATACTATACTAACCACGTGGGACGCTGAGGAGAGCAAACATCGCCAGCACGGATACTATACTAACCACGTGGGACGCTGAGGAGAGCAAACATCGCCAGCACGGATACTATACTAACCACGTGGGACGCTGAGGAGAGCAAACATCGCCAGCACGGATACTATACTAACCACGTGGAATGCTGAGGAGAGCAAACATCACCAGCACGGATACTATACTAACCACGTGGGATGCTGAGGAGAGCAAATATCGCCAGCACGGATACTATACTAACCACGTGGGATGCTGAGGAGAGCAAACATCGCCAGCACAGATACTATACTAACCACGTGGGACGCTGAGGAGAGCAAACATCGCCAGCACGGATACTATACTAACCACGTGGGACGCCGAGCTGGGACACTCAGGAGAGCAAACATCGCCAGCACGGATACTATACTAACCACGTGGGACGCTGAGGAGAGCAAACATCGCCAGCACGGATACTATACTAACCACGTGGGACGCTGAGGAGAGCAAACATCGCCAGCACGGATACTATACTAACCACGTGGGACGCTGAGGAGAGCAAACATCGCCAGCACAGATACTATACTAACCACGTGGGACGCCGAGCTGGGACACTCAGGAGAGCAAACATCGCCAGCACGCATACTATACTAACCACGTGGGACGCTGAGGAGAGCAAACATCGCCAGCACAGATACTATACTAACCACGTGGGACGCCGAGCCGGGGCGCTGAGGAGGGCAAACATCGCCAGAACGGATACTATACTAACCACGTGGGATGCTGAGGAGAGCAAACATCGCCAGCACGGATACTATACTAACCACGTGGGATGCTGAGGAGAGCAAACATCGCTAGCACGGATACTATACTAACCACGTGGGACGCTGAGGAGAGCAAACATCGCCAGCACGGATACTATACTAACCACGTGAGACGCTGAGGAGAGCAAACATCGCCAGCACGGAAACTATACTAACCACGTGGGACGCTGAGGAGAGCAAACATCGCCAGCACGGATAATATACTAACCACGTGGGACGCCGAGCCGGGGCGCTGAGGAGAGCAAACATCGCCAGCACGGATACTATACTAACCATGTGGAATGCTGAGGAGAGCAAACATCGCCAGCACGGATACTATACTAACCACGTGGGATGCTGAGGAGAGCAAACATCGCCAGCACGAATACTATACTAACCACGTGGGATGCTAAGGAGAGCAAACATCGCCAGCACGGATACTATACTAACCACGTAAGACGTTGAGGAGAGCAAACCTCGCCAGCACGGATACTATACTAACCACGTGGGACGCTGAGGAGAGCAAACATCGCCAGCACGGATACTATACTAACCATGTGGGACGCTGAGGAGAGCAAACATCGCCAGCACGGATACTATACTAACCAGGTGGGACGCTGAGGAGAGCAAACATCGCCAGCATGGATACTATACTAACCACGTGGGACGCTGAGGAGAGCAAACATCGCCAGCACGGATACTATACTAACCACGTGGGACGCTGAGGAGAGCAAACATCGCCAGCACGGATACTATACTAACCACGTGGGATGCTGAGGAGAGCAAACATCGCCAGCACAGATACTATACTAACCACGTGGGACGCTGAGGAGAGCAAACATCGCCAGCACGGATACTATACTAACCACGTGGGACGCCGAGCTGGGACACTCAGGAGAGCAAACATAGCTAGCACGGATACTATACTAACCACGTGGGACGCTGAGGAGAGCAAACATCGCCAGCATGGATACTATACTAACCACGTGAGACGCTGAGGAGAGCAAACATCGCCAGCACGGAAACTATACTAACCACGTGGGACGCTGAGGAGAGCAAACATCGCCAGCACGGATAATATACTAACCACGTGGGACGCCGAGCCGGGGCGCTGAGGAGAGCAAACATCGCCAGCACGGATACTATACTAACCATGTGGGATGCTGAGGAGAGCAAACATCACCAGCACGGATACTATACTAACCACGTGGGATGCTGAGGAGAGCAAACATCGCCAGCACGGATACTATACTAACCACGTGGGATGCTGAGGAGAGCAAACATCGCCAGCACGAATACTATACTAACCACGTTGGATGCTAAGGAGAGCAAACATCGCCAGCACGGATACTATACTAACCACGTAAGACGCTGAAGAGAGCAAACATCGCCAGCACGGATACTATACTAACCACGTGGGACGCTGAGGAGAGCAAACATCGCCAGCACGGATACTATACTAACCAGGTGGGACGCTGAGGAGAGCAAACATCGCCAGCACGGATACTATACTAACCACGTGGGACGCTGAGGAGAGCAAACATCGCCAGCACGGATACTATACTAACCACGTGGAATGCTGAGGAGAGCAAACATCACCAGCACGGATACTATACTAACCACGTGGGATGCTAAGAAGAGCAAATATCGCCAGCACGGATACTATACTAACCACGTGGGACGCTGAGGAGAGCAAACATCGCCAGCACAGATACTATACTAACCACGTGGGACGCTGAGGAGAGCAAACATCGCCAGCATGGATACTATACTAACCACGTAGGACGCCGAGCTGGGACACTCAGGAGAGCAAACATCGCCAGCACGGATACTATACTAACCGCGTGGGACGCTGAGGAGAGCAAACATCGCCAGCACGGATTCTATACTAACCACGTGGGACGCTGAGGAGAGCAAACATCGCCAACACGGATACTATACTAACCACGTGAGACGCTGAGGAGAGCAAACATCGCCAGCACGGATACTATACTAACCACGTGGGACGCTGAGGAGAGCAAACATCGCCAGCACGGATACTATACTAACCACGTGAGACGCTGAGGAGAGCAAACATCGCCAGCACGGAAACTATACTAACCACGTGGGACGCTGAGGAGAGCAAACATCGCCAGCACGGATAATATACTAACCACGTGGGACGCCGAGCCGGGGCGCTGAGGAGAGCAAACATCGCCAGCACGGATACTATACTAACCATGTGGAATGCTGAGGAGAGCAAACATCGCCAGCACGGATACTATACTAACCACGTGGGATGCTGAGGAGAGCAAACATCGCCAGCACGAATACTATACTAACCACGTGGGATGCTAAGGAGAGCAAACATCGCCAGCACGGATACTATACTAACCACGTAAGACGTTGAGGAGAGCAAACCTCGCCAGCACGGATACTATACTAACCACGTGGGACGCTAAGGAGAGCAAACATCGCCAGCACGGATACTATACTAACCATGTGGGACGCTGAGGAGAGCAAACATCGCCAGCACGGATACTATACTAACCACGTGGGACGCTGAGGAAAGCAAATATCGCCAGCACGGATACTATACTAACCACGTGGGATGCTGAGGAGAGCAAACATCGCCAGCAAGGATACTATACTAACCACGTGGGACGCCAAGGAGAGCAAACATCGCCAGCACGGATACTATACTAACCACGTGGGATGCTGAGGAGAGCAAACATCGCCAGCACAGATACTATACTAACCACGTGGGACGCTGAGGAGAGCAAACATCGCCAGCACGGATACTATACTAACCACGTGGGACGCCGAGCTGGGACACTCAGGAGAGCAAACATCGCTAGCACGGATACTATACTAACCACGTGGGACGCTGAGGAGAGCAAACATCGCCAGCATGGATACTATACTAACCACGTGAGACGCTGAGGAGAGCAAACATCGCCAGCACGGAAACTATACTAACCACGTGGGACGCTGAGGAGAGCAAACATCGCCAGCACGGATAATATACTAACCACGTGGGACGCCGAGCCGGGGCGCTGAGGAGAGCAAACATCGCCAGCACGGATACTATACTAACCATGTGGGATGCTGAGGAGAGCAAACATCACCAGCACGGATACTATACTAACCACGTGGGATGCTGAGGAGAGCAAACATCGCCAGCACGGATACTATACTAACCACGTGGGATGCTGAGGAGAGCAAACATCGCCAGCACGAATACTATACTAACCACGTTGGATGCTAAGGAGAGCAAACATCGCCAGCACGGATACTATACTAACCACGTAAGACGCTGAGGAGAGCAAACATCGCCAGCACGGATACTATACTAACCACGTGGGACGCTGAGGAGAGCAAACATCGCCAGCACGGATACTATACTAACCAGGTGGGACGCTGAGGAGAGCAAACATCGCCAGCATGGATACTATACTAACCACGTGGGACGCTGAGGAGAGCAAACATCGCCAGCACGGATACTATACTAACCACGTGGAATGCTGAGGAGAGCAAACATCACCAGCACGGATACTATACTAACCACGTGGGATGCTGAGGAGAGCAAATATCGCCAGCACGGATACTATACTAACCACGTGGGACGCTGAGGAGAGCAAACATCGCCAGCACAGATACTATACTAACCACGTGGGACGCTGAGGAGAGCAAACATCGCCAGCATGGATACTATACTAACCACGTAGGACGCCGAGCTGGGACACTCAGGAGAGCAAACATCGCCAGCACGGATACTATACTAACCGCGTGGGACGCTGAGGAGAGCAAACATCGCCAGCACGGATTCTATACTAACCACGTGGGACGCTGAGGAGAGCAAACATCGCCAGCACGGATACTATACTAACCACGTGAGACGCTGAGGAGAGCAAACATCGCCAGCACGGATACTATACTAACCACGTGGGACGCTGAGGAGAGCAAACATCGCCAGCATGGATAATATACTAACCACGTGGGACGCCGAGCCGGGGCGCTGAGGAGAGCAAACATCGCCAGCACGGATACTATACTAACCATGTGGGATGCTGAGGAGAGCAAACATCGCTAGCACGGATACTATACTAACCACGTGGGATGCTGAGGAGAGCAAACATCGCCAGCACGCATACTATACTAACCACGTGGGATGCTAAGGAGAGCAAACATCGCCAGCACGGATACTATACTAATCACGTGGGACGCTGAGGAGAGCAAACATCGCCAGCACGGATACTATACTAACCACGTGGGACGCTGAGGAGAGCAAACATCGCCAGCACGGATACTATACTAACCACGTGGGATGCTGAGGAGAGCAAACATCGCCAGCACGGATACTATACTAACCACGTGGGACGCTGAGGAGAGCAAACATCGCCAGCACGGATACTATACTAACCACGTGGGACGCTGAGGAGAGCAAACATCGCCAGCACGAATACTATACTAACCACGTGGAATGCTGAGGAGAGCAAACATCACCAGCACGGATACTATACTAACCACGTGGGATGCTGAGGAGAGCAAATATCGCCAGCACGGATACTATACTAACCACGTGGGAAGCTGAGGAGAGCAAACATCGCCAGCACAGATACTATACTAACCACGTGGGACGCTGAGGAGAGCAAACATCGCCAGCACGGATACTATACTAACCACGTGGGACGCCGAGCTGGGACACTCAGGAGAGCAAACATCGCCAGCACGGAAACTATACTAACCACGTGGGACGCTGAGGAGAGCAAACATCGCCAGCACGGATACTATACTAACCACGTGGGATGCTGAGGAGAGCAAACATCGCCAGCACGGATACTATACTAACCACGTGAGACGCTGAGGAGAGCAAACATCGCCAGCACGGATACTATACTAACCACGTGGGACGCTGAGGAGAGCAAACATCGCCAGCACGGATAATATACTAACCACGTGGGACGCCGAGGCGGGGCGCTGAGGAGAGCAAACATCGCCAGCAGGGATACTATACTAACCATGTGGGATGCTGAGGAGAGCAAACATCGCCAGCACGGATACTATACTAACCACGTGGGATGCTGAGGAGAGCAAACATCGCCAGCACGGATACTATACTAACCACGTGGGATGCTGAGGAGAGAAAACATCGCCAGCACGAATACTATACTAACCACGTGGGATGCTAAGGAGAGCAAACATCGCCAGCACCGATACTATACTAACCACGTGGGACGCTGAGGAAAGCAAACATCGCCAGCACGGATACTATACTAACCACGTGGGACGCTGAGGAGAGCAAACATCGCCAGCACGGACACTATACTAACCACGTGGGATGCTGAGGAGAGCAAACATCACCAGCACGGATACTATACTAACCACGTGGAATGCTGAGGAGAGCAAACATCACCAGCACGGATACTATACTAACCACGTGGGATGCTGAGGAGAGCAAATATCGGCAGAACGGATACTATACTAACCACGTGGGACGCTGAGGAGAGCAAACATCACCAGCACAGATACTATACTAACCACGTGGGACGCTGAGGAGAGCAAACATCGCCAGCACGGATACTATACTAACCACGTGGGACGCCGAGCTGGGACACTCAGGAGAGCAAACATCGCCAGCACGGATACTATACTAACCTCGTGGGACGCTGAGGAGAGCAAACATCGCCAGCAAGGATACTATACTCACCACGTGGGATGCTGAGGAGAGCAAACATCGCCAGCATGGATACTATACTAACCACGTGGGACGCTGAGGAGAGCAAACATCGCCAACACGGATACTATACTAACCACGTGAGACGCTGAGGAGAGCAAACATCGCCAGCACGGATACTATACTAACCACGTGGGACGCTGAGGAGAGCAAACATCGCCAGCACGGATACTATACTAACCACGTGAGACGCTGAGGAGAGCAAACATCGCCAGCACGGAAACTATACTAACCACGTGGGACGCTGAGGAGAGCAAATATCGCCAGCACGGATACTATACTAACCACGTGGGACGCTGAGGAGAGCAAACATCGCCAGCACGGATACTATACTAACCACGTGAGACGCTGAAGAGAGCAAACATCGCCAGCACGGATACTATACTAACCACGTGGGACGCTGAGGAGAGCAAACATCGCCAGCACGGATACTATACTAACCACGTGGGACGCTGAGGAGAGCAAACATCGCCAGCACAGATACTATACTAACCACGTGGGACGCCGAGCCGGGGCGCTGAGGAGGGCAAACATCGCCAGCACGGACACTATACTAACCACGTGGGACGCTGAGGAGAGCAAACATCGCCAGCACGGATACTATACTAACCACGTGGGACGCTGAGGAGAGCAAACATCGCAAGCACGGATACTATACTAACCACGTGGGACGCTGAGGAGAGCAAACATCGCCAGCACGGATACTATACTAACCACGTGGGACGCTGAGGAGAGCAAACATCGCCAGCACGGATACTATACTAACCACGTGGGAAGCTGGGGAGAGCAAACATCGCCAGCACGGATACTATACTAACCACGTGGGACGGCGAGCCGGGGTGCTGAGGAGAGCGTACATCGCCAGCACGGATACTATACTAACCACGTGGGACGCCGAGCTGGGACACTCAGGAGAGCAAACATCGCCAGCACGGATACTATACTAACCACGTGGGACGCCGAGCTGGGACGCTGAGGAGAGCAAACATCGCCAGCACGGATACTATACTAACCACGTGGGACGCTGAGGAGAGCAAACATCGCCAGCACGGATACTATACTAACCACGTGGGACGCCGAGCCGGGGCGCTGAGGAGGTCGTACATCGCCAGCACGGATACTATACTAACCACGTGGGACGCTGAGCCGGGGCGCTGAGGAGGGCATACATCGCCAGCACGGATACTATACTAACCACGTGGGACGCCGAGCCGGGGCGCTGAGGAGGGCGTACATCGCCAGCATTGTTGTGCAGATCCCTATTGACACATCATGTATCCCGGAGCGGTGATGTACCTCTCGCAGTATTAAAGGTCCCATAAAATAGCAATATCATTGTGCATTGTTCCATGAAAGGAACAATATTGCTTATATAAAATACCTTGACATTCATTTTTTTTATCCATTTAACCCTTGGAAGGCCTGGAAAGTATACCCTTAGGAATACAGTGACCGACAGATCTGAATGACAATTTGATTGATATAATAGAACGCTAATATTGGCATTTCTGATCAATTTTCTGACTAATCAAATAGAAAGTATCTCTCTTTTTTCCATATCAAGTTCCCACCAATTGGATCCAACATTTTGGATATTTGCAGGATCCATCCCTTTTTCTCCTCCATACAGAGGAAATATTGCTGCTACTAGAGATCTATAGATCCCTGCCGCCACTCCTTTATTGCTGACGTTGACCTATTGCTGTTTTTAGCTGCTATTTTTGGATACCATTTATTGGTGGTATCGCATTTCTATTGTTCATTGATACTACTTTTTCGCACTGTTATGATTGATGAGATCTCATTGCTACTGTTTATTTGTTGGCGTGACTGTCGTAATAATTGCATATTTATATATGGATATATATTCAGACTATTCTTAGAGGATTATCTTTTTCTTCTTTTTAAACTCTTCTTATTTTTTTTTATTCATTTGTTTGTCATAATTATGTATAAATTAACATTAGACCCATGCTTAACAAATATTTAGAGTGCCATCAATTTGTCTTCTAATTACAACTTCTATTATATGCTAATTAGCCTCCAGGAGCGGGGGGGGGGGGGGGGGGTTGCACCTGCTCCTAGACGCTCCGTTCGCCCACCTCTTTTCACGTCCTTCTTCAATTGTGTAGGGAACTGCTAATACTGCTGAGATGTAGTGTATCTAGCCTCTTTGCCCCTGCTGCTCTGCTTCAGAAACCCCAGAGATTCAGTACAAGGGTTGTTTTGTGAACACAGTCAGTCAGAGCCATGAGGGACAGAGCTGCAGGAAGGAGACTTCTTATGTCTCCAGGACTCTAAGGCAAGTGGCATGTGTAATCCTTATAACTAGGAGGAAAAGATCAGCTAGCGAGGCTGGAGTTTAGAGGGATAGATCAGCTAGCGAGGCTGGAGTGTAGAGGAATAGATCAGCTAGCTAGGCTGGACTGTAGAGGAATAGATCGGCTAGGGAGGCTGGAGTGTAGAGGAATAGATCGGCTAGCGAGGCTGGAGTGTAGAGGAATAGATCGGCTAGCGAGGCTGGAGTGTAGAGGGATAGATCGGCTAGCGAGGCTGGAGTGTAGAGGAATAGATCGGCTAGCGAGGCTGGAGTGTAGAGGAATAGATCGGCTAGTGAGGCTGGAGTGTAGAGGGATAGATCAGCTAGCGAGGCTGGAGTGTAGAGGAATAGATCGGCTAGCGAGGCTGGAGTGTAGAGGAATAGATCAGCTAGTGAGGCTGGAGTGTGGAGGAATAGATCAGCTAGCGAGGCTGGAGTGTAGAGGAATAGATCGGCTAGCGAGGCTGGAGTGTAGAGGAATAGATCAGCTAGTGAGGCTGGAGTGTAGAGGAATAGATCAGCTAGCGAGGCTGGAGTGTAGAGGAATAGATTAGCTAGCGAGGCTGGAGTATAGAGGAATAGATCGGCTAGCGAGGCTGGAGTGTAGAGGAATAGATCAGCTAGTGAGGCTGGAGTGTAGAAGAATAGATCAGCTAGTGAGGCTGGAGTGTAGAGGAATAGATCGGCTAGCGAGGCTGGAGTGTAGAGGAATAGATCGGCTAGTGAGGCTGGAGTGTAGAGGAATAGATCAGCTAGCGAGGCTGGAATGTAGAGGAATAGATCAGCTAGTGAGACTGGAGTGTAGAGGAATAGATCAGCTAGTGAGACTGGAGTATAGAGGAGTAGATCAGCTAGCGAGGCTGGAGTGTAGAGGAATAGATCAGCTAGCGAGGCTGGAGTGTAGAGGAATAGATCAGCTAGCGAGGCTGGAGTGTGGAGGAATAGATCAGCTAGCGAGACTGGAGTGTAGAGGAATAGATCGGCTAGTGAGGCTGGAGTGTAGAGGAATAGATCGGCTAGTGAGGCTGGAGTGTAGAGGAATAGATCGGCTAGCGAGGCTGGAGTGTAGAGGAATAGATCAGCTAGCGAGGCTGGAGTGTAGAGGAATAGATCAGCTAGCGAGGCTGGAGTGTGGAGGAATAGATCAGCTAGTGAGACTGGAGTGTAGAGGAATAGATCGGCTAGTGAGGCTGGAGTGTAGAGGAATAGATCGGCTAGCGAGGCTGGAGTGTAGAGGAATAGATCAGCTAGCGAGGCTGGAGTGTAGAGGAATAGATCAGCTAGCGAGGCTGGAGTGTAGAGGAATAGATCGGCTAGCGAGGCTGGAGTGTAGAGGAATAGATCGGCTAGCGAGGCTGGAGTGTAGAGGAATAGATCAGCTAGTGAGGCTGGAGTGTGGAGGAATAGATCAGCTAGTGAGGCTGGAGTGGAGAGGAATAGATCAGCTAGTGAGGCTGGAGTGTAGAGGGATAGATCAGCTAGTGAGGCTGGACTGTAGAGGAATAGATCAGCTAGCGAGGCTGGAGTGTAGAGGAATAGATCAGCTAGTGAGGCTGGAGTGTAGAGGAATAGATCAGCTAGTGAGACTGGAGTGTAGAGGAATAGATCAGCTAGCGAGGCTGGAGTATAGAGGAATAGATCAGCTAGTGAGGCTGGAGTGTAGAGGAATAGATCAGCTAGTGAGACTGGAGTGTAGAGGAATAGATCGGCTAGTGAGGCTGGAGTGTAGAGGAATAGATCGGCTAGCAAGGCTGGAGTGTAGAGGAATAGATCGGCTAGTGAGGCTGGAGTGTAGAAGAATAGATCGGCTAGCGAGGCTGGAGTGTAGAGGAATAGATCAGCTAGAGAGGCTGGAGTGTAGAGGAATAGATCGGCTAGCGAGGCTGGAGTGTAGAGGAATAGATCAGCTAGAGAGGCTGGAGTGTAGAGGGATAGATCAGCTAGCGAGGCTGGAGTGTATAGGAATAGATCAGCTAGTGAGGCTGGAGTGTAGAGGAGTAGATCAGCTAGTGAGTGTCACCACCAGATCTTTGAGAAGTTCTGATAGACGTTCTTCAGTACCTCCTGCATGATCTTCTTTTGTTTTGCTTTCGTTTTGACATATCTCCTCCCTCTCCCAGCTGTCATCTATTAGCAGTGATTGCCTCCCTATATATCTCCTCCCCATACTGCCTCACCTTGTGGTTTATACAACTTCCTGGAGTGTGCTCATGCTGCAAACTGCAACTGATGCTTCT
The DNA here is from genome assembly GCF_014858855.1 of Bufo gargarizans. Classification (NCBI taxonomy): domain Eukaryota; kingdom Metazoa; phylum Chordata; class Amphibia; order Anura; family Bufonidae; genus Bufo; species Bufo gargarizans. Next base: position 9,270 of record NW_025334768.1, on the reverse strand, counting down.
ACAGATAAGTCTGTTCATTTATTTGTGTTTTCCTGTTGCCTTGATCCTAGGTGACCCTGACTCCCTCCGTATTAAGTGTAGGGAGCCGGTGGTCGTGTCCCCTCACTATTATAGGGTGTTAAGGTGTCATACAGTCGAGGCACGAGGGCATACAATTATCTATCACTGAGATCTTTGCATGGGCTGAGAAGACAGGGAGAGCTTCAGGGCTTTAATAGGGGTCACCCTTTTGTTCCTTAGTTTCGGCTCAAGCCAGTCGGATCCTAATTTGTAACTCCTTGTTTTCTGCTACACCATCCATGACAGTGAGGCTGGAGTGTAGAGGAATAGATCGGCTAGCGAGGCTGGAGTGTAGAGGAATAGATCAGCTAGTGAGGCTGGAGTGTGGAGGAATAGATCGGCTAGCGAGGCTGGAGTGTAGAGGAATAGATCAGCTAGTGAGGCTGGAGTGTGGAGGAATAGATCAGCTAGCGAGGCTGGAGTGTAGAGAAATAGATCAGCTAGCGAGGCTGGAGGCAGCGAGTCCAGGCTTCTACTCACCTCACTACATCCACAGCCTCCCCTCTGTCCAGGCTTCTACTCACCTCACTACATCCACAGCCACCCCTCTGTCCAGGCTTCTACTCACCTCACTATATCCACAGCCGCCCCACTGTCCAGGCTACTACTTACCTCACTACATCCACAGCCGCCCCTCTGTCCAGGCTTCTATTTACCTCACTACATCCACAGCCGCCCTCTATCCAGGCTACTACTCACCTCACTACATCCACAGCCGCCCCTCTGTCCAGGCTTCTACTCACCTCACTACATTCACAGCCACCCCTCTGTCCAGGCTTCTACTCACCTCACTACATACACAGCTGCCCCTCTGTCCAGGCTACTACTCACCTCACTACATCCACAGCCGCCCCTCTTTCCAGGCTTCTACTTACCTCACTACATCCACAGCCGCCCTCTATCCAGGCTACTACTAACCTCACTACATCCACAGCCGTCCCTCTGTCCAGGCTACTACTCACCTCTTTACATCCACAGCCGTCCCTCTGTCCAGGCTTCTACTCACCTCACTACATCCATAACCACCCCTCTGTCCAGGCTTCTACTCACCTCACTACATCCATAGCCATCCTTCTGTCCATGCTACTACTGACCTCACTATATCCACAGCCGTCCCTCTGTCCAGGCTACTACTCACCTCTTTACATCCACAGCGTCCCTCTGTCCAGGCTTCTACTCACCTCACTACATCCATAACCACCCCTCTGTCCAGGCTTCTACTTACCTCACTACATCCACAGCCGCCCCTCTTTCCAGGCTTCTACTTACCTCACTACATCCACAGCCGCCCCTCTGTCCAGGCTTCTACTTACCTCACTACATCCACAGCCGCCCCTCTGTCCAGGCTACTACTCACCTCACTACATCCACAGCCATCCTTTTGTCCATGCTACTACTCACCTCACTATATCCACAGCCGCCCCTCTGTTCAGGCTTCTACTCACCTCACTACATCCACAGCCGCCCCTCTGTCCAGCCTTCTACTTACCTCACAATATCCACAGCCGCCCCCCTGTCCAAGCTACTACTTACCTAACTACATCCACAGCGGCCCCTCTGTCCAGGCTACTACTCACCTCACTACATCCACAGCCGCCCCTCTGTCCAGGCTACTACTCACCTCACTACATCCACAGCCATCCCTCTGTCCAGGTTACTACTCACCTCACTACATCCATAGCCGCCCCTCTGTCCAGGCTACTACTCACCTCACTACATCCACAGCTGCCCCTCTGTCCAGGCTACCACTCACCTCACTACATCCACAGCCGCCCCTCTGTCCAGGCTACTACTCACCTCACTACATCCACAGCCGCCCCACTGTCCAGATTACTACTCACCTCACTACATCCATAGCCACCCCTCTGTCCAGGCTACTACTCACCTCACTATATCCACAGCCGCCCCTCTGTCTAGGCTTCTACTCACCTCACTACATCCACAGCCGCCCCTCTGTCCAGGCTTCTACTTACCTCACTACATCCACAGCCGCCCCTCTGTCCAGGCTTCTACTCACCTCACTATATCCACAGCCGCCCCTCTGTACAGGCTTCTACTTACCTCACAATATCCACAGCCGCCCCCCTGTCCAAGCTACTACTTACCTAACTACATCCACAGCGGCCCCTCTGTCCAGGATACTACTCACCTCACTACATCCACAGCCATCCCTCTGTCCAGGTTACTACTCACCTCACTACATCCATAGCCGCCCCTCTGTCCAGGCTACTACTCACCTCACTACATCCACAGCTGCCCCTCTGTCCAGGCTACCACTCACCTCACTACATCATCAGCCGCCCCTCTGTCCAGGCTACTACTCACCTCACTACATCCACAGCCGCCCCACTGTCCAGATTACTACTCACCTCACTACACCCACAGGCTCCCCTCTGTCCAGGCTACTACTCACCTCACTACATCCACAGCCACCCCTCTGTCCAGGATTCTACTCACCTCACTACATCCATAGCCGCCCTTCTGTCCAGGCTACTACTCACCTCACTATATCCACAGCCGCCCCTCTGTCCAGGCTTCTACTCACCTTACTACATCCATAGCCGCCCTTCTGTCCAGGCTACTACTCACCTCACTACATCCACAGCCGCCCCACTGTCCAGATTACTACTCACCTCACTACATCCACAGCCGCCCCTCTGTCCAGGCTTCTACTCACCTCACTATATCCACAGCCGCCCCTCTGTCTAGGCTTCTACTCACCTCACTACATCCACAGCCACCCCTCTGTCCAGGGTACTACTCACCTCACTACACCCATAGCCACCCCTCTGTCCATGCTACTACTCACCTCACTATATCTACAGCCGGCCCTTCTGTCCAGGATACTACTCACCTCACTACATCCACAGCCGCTCCTCTGTCCAGGCTACTACTCACCTCACTACATCCACAGCCGCCCCTCTGTCCAGGTTACTACTCACCTCACTACATCCACAGCCGCCCCTCTGTCCAGGATACTACTCACCTCACTACATCCACAGCCGCCCCTCTGTCCAGGCTTCTACTCACCTCACTACATCCACAGCAGCCCCTCTGTCCAGGTTACTACTCACCTCACTACATCCACAGCCGCTCCTCTGTCCAGGCTTCTACTCACCTCACTACATCCATAGCCACCCCTCTGTCCAGGCTACTACTCACCTCACTACATCCACAGCCGCCCCTCTGTCCAGGCTACTACTCACCTCACTACATCCACAGCCGCCCCTCTGTCCAGCATTTTACTCACCTCACTACATCCACAGCCGCCCCTCTGTCCAGGCTACTACTTACCTCACTATATCCACAGCCGCCCCTCTGTCCAGGCTTCTACTCACCTCACTACATCCACAGTCGCCCCTCTGTCCAGGCTTCTACTCACCTCACTACATCCACAGCCGCCCCTCTGTCCAGGTTACTACTCACCTCCTCATAAAAACAAATCAGGTTAGTCTGACAACTTCCGTCCTTGGTAAACCCATGTTGGTTATCACTTATGATATTATTTACAGTCACATACTCAGCTAGCGAGGCTGGAGTGTAGAGGAATAGATCGGCTAGCGAGGCTGGAGTGTAGAGGAATAGATCGGCTAGCGAGGCTGGAGTGTAGAGGAATAGATCAGCTAGTGAGGCTGGAGTGTAGAGGAATAGATCAGCTAGTGAGGCTGGAGTGTGGAGGAATAGATCAGCTAGTGAGGCTGGAGTGGAGAGGAATAGATCAGCTAGTGAGGCTGGAGTGTAGAGGGATAGATCAGCTAGTGAGGCTGGACTGTGGAGGAATAGATCAGCTAGCGAGGCTGGAGTGTAGAGGAATAGATCAGCTAGTGAGGCTGGAGTGTAGAGGAATAGATCAGCTAGTGAGACTGGAGTGTAGAGGAATAGATCAGCTAGCGAGGCTGGAGTATAGAGGAATAGATCAGCTAGTGAGGCTGGAGTGTAGAGGAATAGATCAGCTAGTGAGACTGGAGTGTAGAGGAATAGATCGGCTAGTGAGGCTGGAGTGTAGAGGAATAGATCGGCTAGCAAGGCTGGAGTGTAGAGGAATAGATCAGCTAGAGAGGCTGGAGTGTAGAGGGATAGATCAGCTAGCGAGGCTGGAGTGTATAGGAATAGATCAGCTAGTGAGGCTGGAGTGTAGAGGAGTAGATCAGCTAGTGAGTGTCACCACCAGATCTTTGAGAAGTTCTGATAGACGTTCTTCAGTACCTCCTGCATGATCTTCTTTTGTTTTGCTTTCGTTTTGACATATCTCCTCCCTCTCCCAGCTGTCATCTATTAGCAGTGATTGCCTCCCTATATATCTCCTCCCCATACTGCCTCACCTTGTGGTTTATACAACTTCCTGGAGTGTGCTCATGCTGCAAACTGCAACTGATGCTTCTACAGATAAGTCTGTTCATTTATTTGTGTTTTCCTGTTGCCTTGATCCTAGGTGACCCTGACTCCCTCCGTATTAAGTGTAGGGAGCCGGTGGTCATGTCCCCTCACTATTATAGGGTGTTAAGGTGTCATACAGTCGAGGCACGAGGGCATACAATTATCTATCACTGAGATCTTTGCATGGGCTGAGAAGACAGGGAGAGCTTCAGGGCTTTAATAGGGGTCACCCTTTTGTTCCTTAGTTTCGGCTCAAGCCAGTCGGATCCTAATTTGTAACTCCTTGTTTTCTGCTACACCATCCGTGACAGTGAGGCTGGAGTGTAGAGGAATAGATCGGCTAGCGAGGCTGGAGTGTAGAGGAATAGATCGGCTAGCGAGGCTGGAGTGTAGAGGAATAGATCAGCTAGTGAGGCTGGAGTGTGGAGGAATAGATCAGCTAGTGAGGCTGGAGTGTGGAGGAATAGATCAGCTAGTGAGACTGGAGTGTAGAGGAATAGATCGGCTAGTGAGGCTGGAGTGTAGAGGAATAGATCGGCTAGCAAGGCTGGAGTGTAGAGGAATAGATCAGCTAGTGAGGCTGGAGTGTAGAGGAATAGATCGGCTAGCGAGGCTGGAGTGTAGAGGAATAGATCAGCTAGTGAGGCTGGAGTGTGGAGGAATAGATCAGCTAGCGAGGCTGGAGTGTAGAGGAATAGATCGGCTAGCGAGGCTGGAGTGTAGAGGAATAGATCGGCTAGCGAGGCTGGAGTGTAGAGGAATAGATCAGCTAGTGAGGCTGGAGTGTGGAGGAATAGATCGGCTAGCGAGGCTGGAGTGTAGAGGAATAGATCAGCTAGTGAGGCTGGAGTGTGGAGGAATAGATCAGCTAGCGAGGCTGGAGTGTAGAGAAATAGATCAGCTAGCGAGGCTGGAGGCAGCGAGTCCAGGCTTCTACTCACCTCACTACATCCACAGCCTCCCCTCTGTCCAGGCTTCTACTCACCTCACTACATCCACAGCCACCCCTCTGTCCAGGCTTCTACTCACCTCATTATATCCACAGCCGCCCCACTGTCCAGGCTACTACTTACCTCACTACATCCACAGCCGCCCCTCTGTCCAGGCTTCTACTTACCTCACTACATCCACAGCCGCCCTCTATCCAGGCTACTACTCACCTCACTACATCCACAGCCGCCCCTCTGTCCAGGCTTCTACTCACCTCACTACATTCACAGCCACCCCTCTGTCCAGGCTTCTACTCACCTCACTACATACACAGCTGCCCCTCTGTCCAGGCTACTACTCACCTCACTACATCCACAGCCGCCCCTCTTTCCAGGCTTCTACTTACCTCACTACATCCACAGCCGCCCTCTATCCAGGCTACTACTAACCTTACTACATCCACAGCCGTCCCTCTGTCCAGGCTACTACTCACCTCTTTACATCCACAGCCGTCCCTCTGTCCAGGCTTCTACTCACCTCACTACATCCATAACCACCCCTCTGTCCAGGCTTCTACTCACCTCACTACATCCATAGCCATCCTTCTGTCCATGCTACTACTGACCTCACTATATCCACAGCCGTCCCTCTGTCCAGGCTACTACTCACCTCTTTACATCCACAGCGTCCCTCTGTCCAGGCTTCTACTCACCTCACTACATCCATAACCACCCCTCTGTCCAGGCTTCTACTTACCTCACTACATCCACAGCCGCCCCTCTGTCCAGGCTTCTACTTACCTCACTACATCCACAGCCGCCCCTCTGTCCAGGCTACTACTCACCTCACTACATCCACAGCCATCCTTTTGTCCATGCTACTACTCACCTCACTATATCCACAGCCGCCCCTCTGTTCAGGCTTCTACTCACCTCACTACATCCACAGCCGCCCCTCTGTCCAGCCTTCTACTTACCTCACAATATCCACAGCCGCCCCCCTGTCCAAGCTACTACTTACCTAACTACATCCACAGCGGCCCCTCTGTCCAGGCTACTACTCACCTCACTACATCCACAGCCGCCCCTCTGTCCAGGCTACTACTCACCTCACTACATCCACAGCCATCCCTCTGTCCAGGTTACTACTCACCTCACTACATCCATAGCCGCCCCTCTGTCCAGGCTACTACTCACCTCACTACATCCACAGCTGCCCCTCTGTCCAGGCTACCACTCACCTCACTACATCCACAGCCGCCCCTCTGTCCAGGCTACTACTCACCTCACTACATCCACAGCCGCCCCACTGTCCAGATTACTACTCACCTCACTACATCCATAGCCCCCCCTCTGTCCAGGCTACTACTCACCTCACTATATCCACAGCCGCCCCTCTGTCTAGGCTTCTACTCACCTCACTACATCCACAGCCGCCCCTCTGTCCAGGCTTCTACTTACCTCGCTACATCCACAGCCGCCCCTCTGTCCAGGCTTCTACTCACCTCACTATATCCACAGCCGCCCCTCTGTACAGGCTTCTACTTACCTCACAATATCCACAGCCACCCCCCTGTCCAAGCTACTACTTACCTAACTACATCCACAGCGGCCCCTCTGTCCAGGATACTACTCACCTCACTACATCCACAGCCATCCCTCTGTCCAGGTTACTACTCACCTCACTACATCCATAGCCGCCCCTCTGTCCAGGCTACTACTCACCTCACTACATCCACAGCTGCCCCTCTGTCCAGGCTACCACTCACTTCACTACATCATCAGCCGCCCCTCTGTCCAGGCTACTACTCACCTCACTACATCCACAGCCGCCCCACTGTCCAGATTACTACTCACCTCACTACACCCACAGGCTCCCCTCTGTCCAGGCTACTACTCACCTCACTACATCCACAGCCACCCCTCTGTCCAGGATTCTACTCACCTCACTACATCCATAGCCGCCCTTCTGTCCAGGCTACTACTCACCTCACTATATCCACAGCCGCCCCTCTGTCCAGGCTTCTACTCACCTCACTACATCCATAGCCGCCCTTCTGTCCAGGCTACTACTCACCTCACTACATCCACAGCCGCCCCACTGTCCAGATTACTACTCACCTCACTACATCCACAGCCGCCCCTCTGTCCAGGCTTCTACTCACCTCACTATATCACAGCCGCCCCTCTGTCTAGGCTTCTACTCACCTCACTACATCCACAGCCACCCCTCTGTCCAGGGTACTACTCACCTCACTACACCCATAGCCACCCCTCTGTTCATGCTACTACTCACCTCACCATATCTACAGCCGGCCCTTCTGTCCAGGATACTACTCACCTCACTACATCCACAGCCGCTCCTCTGTCCAGGCTACTACTCACCTCACTACATCCACAGCCGCCCCTCTGTCCAGGTTACTACTCACCTCACTACATCCACAGCCGCCCCTCTGTCCAGGATACTACTCACCTCACTACATCCACAGCCGCCCCTCTGTCCAGGCTTCTACTCACCTCACTACATCCACAGCAGCCCCTCTGTCCAGGTTACTACTCACCTCACTACATCCACAGCCGCTCCTCTGTCCAGGCTTCTACTCACCTCACTACATCCATAGCCACCCCTCTGTCCAGGCTACTACTCACCTCACTACATCCACAGCCGCCCCTCTGTCCAGGCTTCTACTCACCTCACTACATCCACAGCCGCCCCTCTGTCCAGCCTTATACTCACCTCACTACATCCACAGCCGCCCCTCTGTCCAGGCTACTACTTACCTCACTATATCCACAGCCGCCCCTCTGTCCAGGCTTCTACTCACCTCACTACATCCACAGTCGCCCCTCTGTCCAGGCTTCTACTCACCTCACTACATCCACAGCCGCCCCTCTGTCCAGCCTTTTACTCACCTCACTACATCCACAGCCGCCCCTCTGTCCAGGCTACTACTTACCTCACTATATCCACAGCCGCCCCTCTGTCCAGGCTTCTACTCACCTCACTACATCCACAGTCGCCCCTCTGTCCAGGCTTCTACTCACCTCACTACATCCACAGCCGCCCCTCTGTCCAGGTTACTACTCACCTCCTCATAAAAACAAATCAGGTTAGTCTGACCACTTCCGTCCTTGGTAAACCCATGTTGGTTATCACTTATGATATTATTTACAGTCACATACTCCTGTATATAGTCTCTTAAGAGTCCTTCAAACATTTTTCCAACAACAGAAGCTAAACGAACTGGTCTATAATTACCTGTGGAAGACCTTGATCCTTTTTTGAATATGGGCACCACGTTTGCCTTGCGCCAATCACTTGGCCCTGTACCAGTCCCTAGATAATCCTTAAAAATTATAAACAGGGGCACAGCAATGACTGAACAGAGCTCTTTAAGACTCTTGGGTGTAATCCATCTGGACCCGGAACCTTGTTCACATTTACCTTATTTAACTTCTCTTGGACCATATGAGTATATTACTGCGTGTACTAACAGCCCCAGCACCACAGATATCAGCTCCTTTTTCTTCTTTTGTATATACAGAGCTAAAAAAAACATTTAGTAACTCTGCCTTTTCCTTATCTTCAGTGACTAACCCCCTTTTACCATTATTTAGGGACCTACCTGCTCAGACCTTGGTTTTTTAGCATTTGTATATTTTAAAAACTTTTTGGGATTTGTTTTGCTTTCTTTTGCCACCTGCTGTTCGTTTTGTATCTTTGCAAATTTTATCTTCTTTTTGCAGATTTTATTAAGCCCTTTGTAAACTTTAAACGCTACAGCTGACCTCTCAGATTTGTACTTTTTAAATGCACTTTTTTGTCTTTTTTTGCCCTTTTACAGTAGCTATAAGCCATAGGGGGGTTTAATTTTAGCCATTTACACTTGTTACCTGAAGGAAT
>NW_025334767.1:0-108690 GCF_014858855.1 Bufo gargarizans | reverse complement strand
TCCTGGGCCTTTTCGCTGCCGAGGGGGCACGGCCTCGCCATTCAGTGGATGAATTCTTTTTAGCCCTGGGTCAGATATATGATGATCCGGATCGTATTGCTCTGGCTGAGTCTAGACTACGTCTATTATGCCAGGGTAAACAATGCGCAGAAATATACTGCTCAGAATTTCGGAGATGGGCAGCTGATACTGGTTGGAATGATGCTGCACTCCGAAGTCAATTTTGCCATGGTCTTTCAGAGGGATTGAAAGATGCATTTGCCTTTCATGAGAGGCCTATTTCTTTGGACTCTGCTATGTCTCAGGCCGTTCGTATTGACAGGCGTCTTAGAGAGAGAGGAGAGATGTCCCCTTCCTGTCATACTCGGTCCCAGGACTGTGCAGCGGTCTCATTCTGTGCGCAGGGGTCTCAGTCGCTGTCAGCCCCTGCTGAGCAGGAGCCCATGCAGCTGGGGTTGATTGCTTCTGACAATAGAAGATTCAGCTCGCATGGGACGGTTTGTTTTTGTTGTGGAGGTATAAATCATTTGGCAAATGTTTGTCCTTCTAGGAGATTCAGGCAGTTTTCTGGGAGTAATAAAGAAACAAACAGGAAAAAATCTTTTAAAAATGGTCCGTCTGTTACTATTGGCAGGGTTGAGGCGGAGATTGAAGGTTTTCCGTTTGCTTGCAGTTCCCATTTCGTCCTGCCGGCTAGGGTGGCGCTAGAGAGCAAGAACATTTTTTGTGAGATTTTTGTGGATAGTGGAGCAGCTGTCAATCTCATTGATAATCAATTTGCAATAACTCATGGTTTCCAGGTGCGCACGTTGGGAAAGGATATTCCTGTTTTTGCTATTGATTCCGCTCCACTTTCTCAGAAATCATTAAAGGGCATAGTTCACAATATCCGTTTAATTGTGAGTGATGCTCATGTTGAGGATGTGTCATGTTTCGTCCTTAGCGGTTTGCCTACTCCTCTAGTGTTGGGGCTACCCTGGCTCACTAAACATAACCCCACCATTGATTGGCAAGCGAGGCAAATAAATGGTTGGAGTGACTTTTGCAGAGAGAATTGCCTCACGACATCTGTTTCTGAGGTTGCTACTAAGACTGTACCATCTTTTCTCTCTGAATTTTCAGATGTCTTCTCTGAGAGTGGAGTTCAGGATTTGCCCCCGCACAGGGAGTACGATTGCCCTATTAATCTCATCCCAGGCGCCAAGCTGCCTAAATCTCGTTTATACAATCTTTCCCAACCTGAGAGGATCGCTATGCGTGCTTATATCTCTGAGAGTCTGAGAAAAGGACACATACGACCCTCGAAGTCACCTGTTGCCGCTGGTTTTTTCTTTGTTAAGAAAAAAGATGGTTCTTTAAGACCTTGTCTGGATTTCAGGGAGCTGAACAGTATCACTATTCGTGACCCTTATCCGCTTCCTCTGATCCCGGACCTGTTTAACCAGGTTGTTGGGGCTAAAGTCTTTTCCAAATTAGATCTAAGAGGGGCATACAACCTGGTCAGGGTCAGAGAAGGAGACGAATGGAAGACGGCCTTCAATACCCCTGAGGGCCATTTTGAGAATTTGGTTATGCCTTTTGGTTTGATGAATGCCCCAGCCGTTTTTCAGCATTTCGTGAACAGCATTTTTATCATTTGATGGGAAAATTTGTATTAGTGTATTTGGATGACATTTTGAGTTTTTCTCCTGATTTCAAAACTCATAAGGAACATTTACGTCAGGTCTTGCTCATCCTGCGGGAGAATAAATTATATGCGAAACTGGAAAAATGTGTGTTTGCGGTTCCAGAAATTCAATTTCTGGGGTTTCTTCTCTCCGCTTCTGGTTTTCGCATGGACCCCGAGAAGGTCCGCGCTGTGCTTGAGTGGGAGCTTCCTGAGAATCAGAAGGCGCTGATGCGTTTTTGGGCTTTGCCAATTATTACAGGAAGTTTATTTTGAATTATTCCTCTATTGTTAAACCACTCACTGATATGACCAGAAAGGGGGTAGATTTTTCTTCTTGGTCAGTAGAGGCGCGTAAGGCTTTTTCTAATATCAAGGAGAGTTTTGCTTCCGCTCCCATCTTGGTGCAACCTGATATTTCTTTACCCTTCATAGTTGAGGTTGATGCTTCTGAGGTGGGTGTGGGGGCGGTCTTGTCTCAGGGTTCCTCTCCTGCCAAATGGCGACCGTGTGCCTTTTTCTCGAAAAAACTCTCCTCCGCAGAGAGAAATTACGATGTGGGAGATAGGGAATTGTTGGCCATCAAGTTGGCTTTTGAGGAATGGCGCCATTGGCTAGAGGGAGCCAGACACCCTATTACGGTATTTACTGACCATAAAAATCTGGCCTACTTGGAGTCAGCCAAGCGTCTGAACCCGAGACAGGCCAGATGGTCTTTGTTCTTTTCTAGGTTTAATTTTGTTGTCACGTTCCGCCCTGGAGTTAAGAATGTGAAGGCAGATGCCCTGTCACGTTGTTTTCCGGGAGGCGGGAATTTTGAAGACCCGGGTCCCATTTTGGCTGAAGGTGTGGTGGTCTCTGCTCTTTTTTCTGAATTGGAGGCAGAGGTGCAGGCAGCCCAGTCAGAGGCTCCTGATCTTTGTCCTCCTGGGAGGTTGTTTGTGCCTATCGCTTTAAGACACAAGATTTTTAAGGAACACCACGATACGGTCCTTGCTGGGCACCCGGGGGCAAAGCCACACTGGATCTCATCGCTCAGAGATTCTTGTGGCCTGCGCTTCGTAAGTCGGTTGAGGGTTTTGTGGCAGCCTGCGAGACTTGCGCTTGTGCCAAAGTCCCTCATTCACGGCCATCAGGTCCTCTCCTTCCCTTACCCATTCCTTCCCGTCCTTGGACACATCTGTCCATGGACTTCATAACGGACCTGCCTCGTTCCTCAGGGAAGACTGTGATTCTGGTGGTGGTGGTGGACCGTTTTAGCAAAATGGTGCATTTCATCCCTTTTCCTGGTTTGCCCAATGCTAAGACGCTGGCGCAGGCATTTATTGATCACATTGTCAAATTGCACGGTATTCCTTCAGACATAGTCTCTGATAGGGGCCCGCAGTTTGTTTCCAGATTCTGGAAGGCTTTCTGTTCTCGCTTGGGGGTTCGGTTGTCATTCTCTTCTGCTTTCCACCCGCAGTCGAATGGCCAGACAGAGCGCGTCAATCAGAATCTGGAGACATATCTGCGCTGTTTTGTGGCGGAGAATCAAGAGGATTGGTGTTCTTTTTTGTCCCTTGCTGAGTTTTGCTTTAAATAACCGTCGTCAGGAGTCCTCTGATAAGTCACCATTTTTTGGTGCATATGGGTTTCATCCGCAGTTTGGGACTTTCTCGGGAGAGGGGTCTTCTGGTTTACCTGATGAGGACAGATTCTCCTCGTCTTTGTCATCTATTTGGCAAAAGATTCAGGATAATCTAAAGAGCATGAGTGAGAGATATAAGGGTGTGGCAGATAAGAGACGTGTGCTTGGTCCGGACCTGAATGTTGGTGATCTGGTGTGGTTGTCTACCAAGAATATCAAATTGAAGGTTCCCTCCTGGAAGTTGGGTCCTAGGTTTATTGGGCCTTACAAAATCCTGTCTGTCATCAATCCTGTTGCCTACCGTCTTGATCTTCCTCAGACTTGGAAGATCCATAATGTTTTTATAAGTCCTTATTGAAACCTTATGTTCAACCCATTATACCCTCGCCTTTGCCTCCTCCTCCGATTATGGTTGATGGGAATCTTGAATTTCAGGTCTCTAGGATTGTGGATTCTCGGCTTGTCAGCGGTTCTCTCCAGTACCTTGTTCATTGGGAGGGTTATGGTCCTGAGGAGAGGATGTGGGTCCCAGTGACGGACATTAAGGCCTCTCGTCTCATCAGGGCTTTCTATAGGTCCCATCCTGAGAAGGTGGGCTCTGAGTGTCCGGAGTCCACTCGTAGAGGGAGGGGTACTGTCACAACCAGACAGCTGAGAAGCTCTGACAGAAGCCTTTCAGAACCTCCTCCTTGAGTTTCTTTGTTGTGATGTTCAGTTCCTCATCTCGTTAGCCTCTCTCAGCTGTCATGTGGTTGGACTGATTGCATCCCTTTAAATTCCTCCCCATAATGCATTACTGGGCAGCTTATACTACTTCCTGGAGTGTGTGTGCATGCTGATCTTGTTTTCCAGTCTGCTACAAAGTTAAGTGCTGAACATTTATCTGTTATTTTCTGTTTGCTGGATCCCAGGTGACCCTGACTCCCTCCGTGTCTGGTGTAGGGAGCCGGTGGTCGTGTCCCCTCACTATTGTAGGGTGTTCAGGGGTTATATAGTCGAGGTACGTGGATATGCAACCATCCACCTCTGGGATCGTTGCATAGGCTGAGCAGCCAGGGAAAGTCTCAGGTCTTGTGCAGGGGTCTCCCTTATGGTTCCTTAGCTTTGGATCCAGTGAGTCATATATGCATGTTGCTTTGTCTTGTTTCCTGTACACCGTCCGTGACACACGGGGTCCCCGTGCCTAGTGCCCTTTCCCCCGCCCATACCGCTGTCGTGCCCAGATTGCGCACTGGTAGACACGGAGCTGTGCTCTCTCCTACAAAAACAGGCGATAGAGCGGGCCCCTCCTTCAGAGTGGGGTGTAATCAGCAACATATTCCTCGTTCAGAAAAAAGGGGGTCAGATGAGACCGGTCATCAACCTTCGCGCTCTGAATACGGTGGTACGCTACTGTCATTTCAAGATGGAGGGGATCCACCTCCTTCGGGACCTATTGACTCCTGGGGACTGGATGGTAAAGCTGGATCTAAAAGATGCTTACCTGACGTTCCCAGTGGCCTCTCGTTCCAGGGATCTTCTCCGATTCTGGTGGAGAGGAGAGATCTGGAGGTTCACCTGTCTCCCATTCGGGCTGTCTTCAGCTCCTTGGTGCTTCACCAAGCTGCTGCCTCCAGTCGTGTCATGGTTGAGGATTCGTGGCGTACGCCTTTATCCTTTACCTGGACGACATCCTCCTGATGCACGAGTCCAGTGTGGGGCTGCTAGAACATCTGCAGTGGACAGCGGACCTGCTGACGGACCTCGGTTTCCTCCTCAACAAGGAGAAGTCATGCCTCATCCCATCTCAGCGGATGGAATTCCTGGGCTTCATGGTGGATTCGATCTCGGAATCCCTCAGTCTTCCGGTGACGAAGTTGCGTGCGATCCGCAAGGAGTTGAAACATGCTCTTCTCATTCCCCACTTCTCGTTGCGTCACCTGGCTCGCATCATCGGACTGTTAGCTTCGTCAATTCAAGCAGTGTTTCTGGGCCCGTTGCACTACCCTGCTCTCCAACAACTGAAGATCGCCCATCTTCGGACCGGTGCCTCCTTTGCGGACGTGGTCGTCCTGGACTCGGAAGCCCGAGAGGAGTTGAGCTGGTGGATCGCCAATCTGGAAGCGTGGAATGGCAGGGCGATCTTCGGATTCCTGCCGGAGTTGACCATCGAGTCGGATGCGAGCCTCCAGGGTTGGGGCGCCCATTGCAACAGAGTCTCCACGGGGGGAGCCTGGTCGGCAGAGGAGTCCCTCCTCCACATCAACGCCTTGGAGCTCCTAGCTGGCTCGTTTGCAGTGAGGAGCTTCTCCAACGGGACCGCCAACGCGTGCATCAGACTGCGGATGGACAATATCTCGGCGGTCCAGTATGTCAACCGGTTGGGCGGTACTCACTCGGCAACCTTGGCTCGGTTAGCCAAAGAGTTTTGGTCATTTTGCCTCTCTAGGGACATCATGGTGCAGGCGGAATACTTACCGGGGCTGAACAACGTTCGTGCGGATTGGAACCCGCGCTACCTGTCGGACGGCAGCGATTGGCAGTTGGATCCGGAGGTGTTCTCAGCGATTTCGGACATATGGGGCCCGATATCAGTCAATCTTTTTGCTTCTCGGCTCAACAGGCAACTCACCCGGTTTTTCAGCTGGCGTCCGGATCCGGAAGCAGTGGCGGTGGATGCTTTTCTCCAAGATTGGTCGGTATCCCGCCTTTACGCTTTTCCTCCGTTCTCAATGATTCCGAGGACACTCCTTCAGGTTCAACGACATCTGGCGGACTTGGTGTTGGTGGTTCCGTTCTGGGGGTCTCAGGTCTGGTTCCCTTCGTTGCTGAGGATCCTAGTGGAAGTACCTCTTCTTCTCCCGTCCCGTTCGGATCTCCTTCGCAACCCTCAGGGTCTGCACCACCCACTTCTCCTCGACGGCTCCCTACGGCTGCTGGCGTGCCGGATCTCCGGACACCTGGAGCGGTCGATGGCATTTCGGAAGTGACTCGACAGTTACTGGACAACGCATGGGCTCCCGGCACCAGAAAGTCTTATCGGGCAGCCTGGAGAAATTGGGCTAGCTGGTGCGTGGAACGGAACTTGGATCCCATTTCGGCGCCTGTAGCTCACCTGCTACAGTCTCTCACCTCTCTTTTTGAGGCGGGTAAGGCATACCGGACCATTAACCTTTTTAGGTCTGCTATTTCTTCTACCCATCTAGGTTATGAGGGCGTCCCTGCAGGTCAACATCCTTCGGTCTCTCGTCTGTTGCGAGGGTCTCGGTTGGCACGTCCTCCTCGGCCTCGTTTTTCCACTACCTGGGACGTCTCTCTGGTCCTTTGCTTTTTATCCTCTTGGCCGGATAATTCTGCCCTTTCACTTAGACAATTGTCCGCTAAATTGTTGGCTTTGTTTTGTCTTATTTCTTGCAAAAGGGTCTCGGATGTTCGGGCCCTTGATTATGACGCTCGTTCTTTCACCCCGGAGGGGGTTACTTTTAACATTTTGCGTCGCACCAAGACTATCATCCGGTTTGTCTCCTATCCCAGTTTCACTTCGTCTCCGATTTTGTGTCCTGTGGCTTGCCTTAGGGAATACGAATCCAGGACTAAGGCCCATCGGTCTTCCGCCATATCTCAATTGTTCCTTTCTATCCGACATCCTTTTGGACCGGTTTCTAGCCCAACTTTGGCACGCTGGCTTAAGTGGGTCATGTCGCTAGCTGGAATAGACACTTCCGTCTTCACTGCCCATTCTGCGCGCAGTGCTTCTGCCACCGCCTTGGCGGTTTCAGGGGCCAGATTTGAGGACGTTATGCGCCTGGCTGATTGGTCTAATGTCACCACGTTTAGAGAATTATATTTTCGTCCTCAGGCTAATTTGTTTGCTTCTATTATAGACCGGCTTTGAACTTGCAATAGGAGCCTCCGTGTCTTGCTGTAAAACTCAATGATTTTCCTAGTCTACGACGTAAAGTCATAGTTTTATTAAAGACACGGAGGTGAGTATTGCCCGCTCTGTTTCCCTCCCTTGGGTCTCCTCGCGTTTTTTTTGTTACAGGGGTTGTTCATTATTTGCCTCATTGTATGATAGATCTTGTTAAGATTATTATTGTTATTGTCATTATTGTTATTATATTTATTTGAGTTACCATTATCCTTAATGTTATTTATTATGATTTATATTGTTTTCAGTCCTTCAATCCCTAATGTGTCTATTTTGAGTAGAGGGATTCCGGACGTGTTTGGTCCTGAAGTGTTTGTTTCACCTGGACCTATGGTCTGTTCTCTTTTTCAGGTTGAAGGTCTATCCATTCTAAGATGCCGTGTTCCCGGTTGATCTCTCTACCACAGTTTGGCCAGGTTGGCTAGTTGGATGCGCTTCGTTGGCGTTGGAATTATCCGTTCCAGTTGCAGTTCGGAATTTTCGTTGAGGTGTTCGTGATGTTCGCACCAGGATCTCAAAGAAAGAGGAAGGTCCAGAGGAAGAGCGGCCTATTATAGGGGCCTTAGGGGAGGGACCTTGGTTACTATGGTTGTTTCCTGTATGTCAATTTTTTCTCTTTGCTGCTATTGGTGGACAGTAAAGAAGGAGAAAGCAATATGAGCCTCCGTGTCTTTAATAAAACGATGACTTTACGTCGTAGACTAGGAAAATCATTGAGTTATATTCTTGTACATAGGAGGCAGTATTATAGTAGTTATGTTCTTGTACATAGGAGCAGTATTATAGCAGTTATATTCTTGTATATAGGAGGCAGTATTATAGTAGTAATATTCTTGTACATAGGAGGCAGTATTATAGTAGTTATATTCTTGTGCATAGGAGCAGTATTATAGTAGTTATATTCTTGTATATAGGAGGAAGTATTATAGTAGTAATATTCTTGTACATAGGAGCAGTATTATAGTAGTTATATTCTTGTACATAGGAGCAGTATTATAGTAGTTATATTCTTGTACATAGGAGCAGTATTATAGTAGTTATATTCTTGTACATAGGAACAGTAATATAGTAGTTATATTCTTGTACATAGGAGCAGTATTATAGTAGTTATATTCTTGTACATAGGAGCAGTATTATAGTAGTTATATTCTTGTACATAGGAGCAGTATTATAGTAGTTATATTCTTGTACATAGGGGCAGTATTATAGCAGTTATATTCTTGTATATAGGAGGCAGTATTATAGTTGTAATATTCTTGTACATAGGAGGCAGTATTATAGTAGTTATATTCTTGTGCATAGGAGCAGTATTATAGTAGTTATATTCTTGTACATAGGAGCAGTATTATAGTAGTTATATTCCTGTACATAGGAGCAGTATTATAGTAGTTATATTCTTGTACATAGGAGCAGTATTATAGTAGTTATATTCTTGTACATAGGAACAGTAATATAGTAGTTATATTCTTGTACATAGGAGCAGTATTATAGTAGTTATATTCTTGTACATAGGAGCAGTATTATAGTAGTTATATTCTTGTACATAGGAGCACTATTATAGTAGTTATATTCTTGTACATAGGGGGCAGTATTATAGTAGTTATATTCCTGTACATATGAGCAGTATTATAGTAGTTATATTCTTGTACATAGGAGCAGTATTATAGCAGTTATATTCTTGTACATAGGAACAGTAATATAGTAGTTATATTCTTGTACATAGGAGCAGTATTATAGCAGTTATATTCTTGTACATAGGAACAGTAATATAGTAGTTATATTCTTGTACATAGGAGGCAGTATTATAGTAGTTATATTCTTGTACATAGGAACAGTATTATAGTAGTTATATTCTTGTACATAGGGGGCAGTATTATAGTAGTTATATTCCTGTACATATGAGCAGTATTATAGTAGTTATATTCTTGTACATAGGAGCAGTATTATAGCAGTTATATTCTTGTACATAGGAACAGTAATATAGTAGTTATATTCTTGTACATAGGAGCAGTATTATAGCAGTTATATTCTTGTACATAGGAGCAGTATTATAGTAGTTATATTCTTGTACATAGGAGCAGTATTATAGTAGTTATATTCTTGTACATAGGAGGCAGTATTATAGTAGTTATATTCTTGTACATAGGAGCAGTAGTATAGTAGTTATATTCTTGTACATAGGAGCAGTATTATAGTAGTTATATTCTTGTACATAGGAACAGTAATATAGTAGTTATATTCTTTGACAATTTTCTTTTTATTGAAAATAGCGTCCACAAGGCATACCACAACTGGACAAATGTTACATACAACAAAGTACAGCATGTTCAGTACAAGCAGAATAAGACAGTAACAACGCCGCATGAAGGCGCGTATCCCAAAGTTAACCTGACATTGAATAATTGAAATCAACATATTCATAGGTACGAACTACGCCCATCAAGAATAGGCAAATACAGCTCAGTACGCCTATAGTGTTGCGGAGTGATATTTAGCTCTAAGAACAGTAGAGTGAAGGGAAAGAGGAGGGTGGGAAGAAAAGGGAAGTTAGGGCCAGGGCGTAGGGGAGAGGAAAAAAAGGTAAAAGGGAGGGAGGAAAACATAGGGAGGAAAACAAGAACTAAAACCCATCCATGGTACCTAGACATATGCAGTATATCAAGTGTTTCTCGGCCGAGTTATCTATCGCAATACATGTCAAAGTAAGACCGATCGCCACCTAAAGGAAAATGTACAAAAAGAACATAGATAGCATGTTGCCGGCGCCAGAAAGGAACTATGAAAGCGCATCGGAACCTACTATGTGCCCAAGATATGGGCTACTCGACTCCCCTGAATATGAACCAAGGGGTCCACATTTTCATGTATTTATTGTGATTCCTGCCGTCCCAACTCGCTAGCTCCTCCATACGGCATATGTGATCCACTTTATTCAGCCAAGCCTCTACAGTAGGGGGTTCGGTGCATAACCACTGTTGTGGGATGAGTAGCCTGGCTGCCTGAAGCAGATGTGTAGTCAGACATTTTCTGGAGGGCGAGAAAGAGGGAGTTGGGAGCCACAGGAGCACCAGCGAAGGAGGTACCTCAACTGTAACTCGTGTTATGCTCCGGATGGCGGCCAGAACCCCCTCCCAGAAAGGGCGAATCTTCGGACAAAACCAGAAAATGTGAGATAATGTACCAGTACCCTCCAGACACCTCCAGCATTTATCATCTTGTCTCATACCTCTAATATATAATTGCTTCGGAGTCTGATACCATTGGGTAAGGACCTTGTATGAATGTTCCTGAATCCTAGTGCATCTGGAGAACCCGTGTGAGTGTGCGTGCATACGCATCACATCCGTCTCGCTCAGTTCTAAATTCAATTCAGTGGCCCAGATCCTCGCATATTGCGGCGTTCCAGGAGAGCGGGGACTAACCAAGGCCAGGTAACACAAGGAGATCAGCTTGCGAGGAACAGTCTCGGACACCAGCAGTTTCTCAAACCATGACTGCGATGGTCTATGTCTATTATTCCCTATGATTGGTTTGGAGACAGAGTTGAGCTCAATCTGCTCTAGGAAATTGCATGATTGCGTTAGAGAGTGCAGGGGATGTTCCCCAGCCAGAGTCCCTGAGGACAAATTAAGGAATTCCTCTGTCTTAAATTTACGCAATTTAAGCCAAATTGGAGCGACTTGTTTTGCTTTCGGGCGTGTGGCAAAGGGGAGAAGATCTGCTGGCATGGAAGGGGAGGGGTTATTCAGAAGATTGTGCAGTTTATTTAATTGTTGAATCACCGAAGCCGTACCCCCTAGTAACACCTGTGTCCTTAAGTTGGAAGTATTAAGACCCCAGAGACCTGCCCTCTGTACTGGTGAGAGTTGGGCCAGCTCCATTTCACTACCCCAAACTTGGCATTTAGTGGCATGTAGTTGAATCCACCTTTTCAAGTGTATTGCTTGGTAGTAAAGATGAGCATCTGGCAGTCCAAATCCCCCCGTGTTCCTCCTCTGTATCAGCCTGCTGTGGGCTATCCTAGCGGCCTTCCCACCCCACAAAAATGTTCTAAACAGTTTCCTGACCTTACCAAAAAAGGACATGGGGAGAAAAATGGGCAGCATTTGAAGAACATACAGGAGTCTGGGCATGATGAACGCTTTTAAAAGATTCTTCCTGCCCATCCAGGACACGTAGGGGATTTTGAGTGAGTGTAGTTGTGTTTGCATATCTTTCAATAAGGGGCTATAGTTTAGAGGAAAAATCTGATCCAGACCAGCAGGAAGTTTGACCCCCAGGTAAGAAAGGTGAGAGGTCTGCCATATGAACGGCGTTGTTTCCTTCAATTTGGAGACCACATTTCTCGGAGCCGAGACACTCATAGCCTCCGACTTCGTGTAGTTGGCTTTGAAATTAGAGATTCTCCCATATTGTTTAAAAAGGGATAGAAGATGCGGAAAGGCCTCGACAGGGTTGGTGATCATTACTAATAGGTCGTCCGCATATGCGGCCGTGACGAATTCTGATGAATTATCGTGAGCCTTAATACCTTTTATGCCGGGGTGTTCCCTAATTGCTTGCAATAACGTCTCCATCACCATGATGTATAAAGTGGGAGATAACGGACAACCCTGACGAGTTCCATTTGTGATTGGGAATGGTTGAGACAAGATTCCATTCACCCGAATACAGGCACTGGGGTCGCTATAAAGGGACATAATGGCATCTTGGAACTTCTCAGGGATGCCAAATTTATGTAATGTTTTCCTCATATAGCTCCAGCTCACCCTGTCAAAGGCCTTTTCCGCATCCACACCCAGTAGCACCAATGGGACACCTCTACTTTTGGCCAGTTGCATTGCTGAGATCACTCTACATGAATTTTGACAGCCTTCACGCCCAGGCACAAACCCAGACTGGTCAGGATGGATCAACCTTGGCAGCAATGTGGCGAGGCGTGTCGCCAAGACTTTGGCCCAAATTTTGATATCCACATTAAGGAGCGAAATCGGTCTATAGCTGCCGCATTGATTGGGATCTTTCCCTGCTTTTGGCAGAATTGTGACCGTCGCTTCTAGGGATTGTTTGTGTAGGGTGGCTCCCTCCAGCAAAGCGTTACACCAAGTGGTCATATGTGGCAGTAAAGTGGCTGCTAATATTTTATAATATCCCGCCGAAAACCCGTCTGGTCCTGGGCTCTTCCCTAAGGGCATAGAACCCAAAATGCTCTCTAGTTCCTCCCTGGTCACCGGTGTAAGAAGCCGTTCTCTCTCCTCAGACCTAAGTGCAGGTAATGTAAGGCCGGCCAGAAACGCATCTGTTGCCTGAGCAACCTCTCCCTCCGAATCATCAACCGCACACTTTAGCCCATATAGTCTGCTGTAAAATTGCTGAAATTCTATCGCAATGTCCGAGGTTTTATGTTTCAACTGACCCGAACTATCCCTAATACCATGAATAAAGGATGCGTCTTTCTTCTGCTTAAGAAGCGAGGCCATGAGCCTGGTGCCTTTATCTCCGTGAGCGTAAAAGCGGTATTGGGCGCGTTGATAGGACTTAGCGTGGTGATAATTGAGGTGATCTTTCAGCTTTATTCTCGTCAGCCTGAGTTCCTTTTGGGCCTCAATAGATTTGGACTTTTTATGCAGTGACTCCAGGGTTGAAATTTTTTCAAGCAAAGAATTGAAGGTTGCGAACCTCTCCTTCTTTTTCCTGCTACCAAGCGCTATCAATTCGCCTCTGATGACAGCCTTGTGTGTTTCCCAGACAGTTGCAATGGAAACGTCATCCGTGATGTTCTCTCGAAAAAACTGTTGCAGTTTGTTCTCAATGATCCTCACCTCCTCGTTGTCGTCTAGTAGAGTCTCATTAAGTCTCCATTGCCTAGAGCGCTGAGGTAGCTCTGAGAACACCACGGAGGTCGTTACTGGGGCATGGTCAGACACTGTAATGGGATCAATGGTGGAGTTACTCACTAGCCCTGCATGAGAAGTGGAAATAAAGACATAGTCTAGACTGTCTAGTCTATTATAGACCTTATGTGGGGCTGAGAAAAATGTGTAATCCAGGTCCGTGGGATGAATTAGTCTCCACGTATCTAGTAACTGAGCTCCTGCTATGCGCTTATTAATTCTACCTAGGGCTGCATGAGTTAATTGTGAGGAATGGTCAGACGCATCAACCGAGGGATTTAGGGCAACATTAAGATCACTCCCTACTAGCCACACGCCCTCTGCAAACGAAGTCAATGTCTGTAAGGTCTTTGTAAGCCAAGGGCCCTGACCTCTGTTAGGACTATATAAACTCGCTAGTGTCACTAAGACCGTCCCAAGCTTACCTTTAACAAACATGTATCGTCCTTCTGGGTCAGCTAAAGAAGCAATGAGGGAGAAGGGGGTTCCTTTAGATATGGCGATCCCCGCACCCCTGGAAGCCTTGGCATGAGCGCTGATGAACCAGTGCTGAAAATAGGATTGAGAAAGTTTAGGAATGTGGCCTAATTTAAAATGCAATTCCTGAAAAAAACAAATATCAGTGTGTTGTTTCTTCAGAAGCCGGATCACTTGCGAACGTTTCTGAGGGGTGTTGAAACCCCGCACATTAAATGTAGTACAATTCACAGTAGCCATCAGTACATCAATTGACATGGAAACACAAACGCATTGAGAAATCGGTTCATGGATAGGTAAACAGGGTTAACATAACAGAGTGATAAACTCCAAAGGAAGCTCTGGTGCCCCCCCGCGACAGGCGAGACCCCCCACGGTCCCATCGTCAGTGAGAACAGAATGTGCAGAGCAACGCCTGTGAGGGACTCGCCTGAGGCGGGAAAACAACAGAACAGAACATAGGGGCCCCTGGTGGCCATGTGAAAGCAGGCCCACACGTAGGGCATCATTCGGCGCTGCTCCCAGAACCACTATTTGGCACCCCTACCCCTACAAAGTGTGCATAGAAATCACATATGTAATCCAAATTAGCCCCTAACTCAAAGGTACAAACCCTAGCCTATCAAAACAGCTGCGGTAAAAACAAGACCTAAAGTAATGAAAGCAATAACGACCCCCATGCAGTCAAGGGAGCACAGACCGTTGATAAAGCAAAAATTGCAGAAACTTCGGCCATTCTCGGTCACATATCAACTAGCATCAGACTTATTAAGGTGCCAAAGTCCTGCACAAGCCAAAGGTGTTCCTATAATAAACAGAACTTAGGAATCCTCTGTGTATGAGGTAGACATACGACCTGCAGCAACAGTTCAGGTGATTCTGTGTTTGGAACCCGGGCCTTTTCTTGAGGGAACTCTGGACCATCCGGAACATTCTGGGAGCTCAGGGAGCGGGACTCCAGTGTCTGCCGAGGGCAACCATGATGGTATGACTTGTGGCGTAGTATTGAGCAGCTCCCACGCGGCCGGCAGGTCACTGGGGATCCGTATGGTGCACCTTCTCCCTTCTTTAGAAAAGGTAAGGCCGAAAGGGAAGAGCCACTTGAACGGGATTCTGTTCACCTTCAGGATTTCTGTAATCGGGCGCAGGGCTCTCCTTTTGCTCAATGTAGAAGGCGCCAGGTCCTGGAATAGCAGGATTTTAGAACCATCGTACTTAATGTCCCCTTTTTCTCTGGCCGCCTTAAATAAAGCCGCTGTGTCCGTGTATCGCAGGAGGCCACAGACCACGTCGCGGGGGGGATCCCCTTCCTTAGGTTTGGGGCGTAGTGAGCGATGAATGCGCTCAATTGCGACCATGGAAGCACTTTCTGGATCAAGTAGCAGTTCAAAGATGGCGGCTGCGGCCGCCGGCAACTCTTCATGAGATATTGTCTCCGGTAAACCTCTGAACCGCACATTTTTCCGCCGACTCCTATTCTCCTGATCTTCTATCAGGGCATATGCATGGTCTAAGGAGGACAGGTACGCAGAGGAATTATCACCCAGCTTGCGGGCATGCTCTAAAATGGCTCCCTGTGTTTGCTCAAGTTTCTTGACTCTATGGCCGATGTGCTTCACGTCCCCCTTGATCTCGTTCAGCTCCTGCATCACCGGGAACAAAGCCGATGTAAGCGCCTGCTGTAGGAACTGTTTGGAGATAGGTTCCGGTGCCTCTGCTTGCGAGCTCAGAGATCCCTCTGTGCAAGGGCTGTCAGCTCTTTCTGCTTCCTAAATGCCCTCATCCGTGTCCGCCGGCGCCATCTTAGGCCGCTCAGATGTCGGAGCTGCAGACCGCTTATTAAAGTACTTCTCCATATCGGAGGGTCCCTTGTCTTGCTTGAGGGAATCAGTCTTTTCTTTGGGCATGTATCTGCCAATTTTCCCCATCGTAGCTCTAATAGGGTGCGAAATAAACCACTTTGTAGGGTTGTGGAGAGGAGAGCTCTCTTTACATGCGGCCGGTCAGGACGCCGGTCAAGCTCCGCCCCATAGTAGTTATATTCTTGTACATAGGAGCAGTATTATAGTAGTTATATTCTTGTACATAGGAGCAGTATTATAGTAGTTATATCCTTGTACATAGGAGCAGTAGTATAGTAGTTATATTCTTGTACATAGGAGCAGTATTATAGTAGTTATATTCCTGTACATAGGGGCAGTATTATAGTAGTTATATTCTTTACACATAGGAGGCAGTGGTGGTGGTAGGGGCACTGGTAAACACAGTGGCATTGGCACTTGGGACAAATACAGAGCAGCGGTGGGGCAAGAAGCCCATAATGACAGTCCGATAAAAGTGGTGGAGAAGATGAGGACTATGATAAAAACTGCTTGTTGGACAGGACCTGGGAGCCGTATCAGAGTGCTAAGGAGGAAGTGACATCAGAGGAGTAGGGTGGTGGCAGCAGCAGCAATAAAGAGCAGAGGCGACATACCTGCCAAAGTACAGCCAGGGCCATGCCTGCTTTTATTATGATCAGATCAGGATCTGGTGATGTCGCTGATACTATGGGTAAAATAGGCCCAAAATGTGCCAGATACAGGCTGCCTCTAGGTCTGAATAACATAACAAAAACAAAGACATGTGCACTCTGCGGTCTTACTAACCCTCGTACTGGTGTATAATTTAGAATTAGCCAACATATCCTGCTTGGAGGACATGTCTGAGCCCGAGCACCGCACCAAGGTTTCTCAAGTAGCTCGGGAACCTAACGCTAAACCTACCTGGGCCGTATGGGCAATACCAGGAGCCAGTGGGCGAATTACAGGTGCGCAAGGACCGACTCACAGCAATCTCCCAGTAACCTCCAGCATGTGACCATGCATACAATGGGAGGAGGCAGAGAGCTCTGAGCCCCACCTAAAACTGGCTGATATAGCCCGGGCCTCACATGTGCACCAGAATTCTGCCTGTGGGTGGAAATAAAGGCACATTCAGACTAGGAGTTTCTACACCTCTAAAAATTCAAAATACAAACTACAAATTGGCGTGGTATTAAAAAGCAGGAAGTGCTCAACCCCATGTGCAGTGGTGCATCTATACCGGGGGGGCAGATCCTGCACTTGTGGCCCGTTGCTAATGGCAATCCTCAGCAAAAATGCATACAATGGAGGATGCCTGCACCGGCCTCTAGGTCTGTGCAAGTATCTTCCCTTCAATCTGGAAAAAAAAATTCACGCTGCTGGAAGACAGAAGCATTGGCTTGTACAAGAGCAAAATAATACATGGGCAACCAAGCACAAGCGTAGGCACCACAGCTCTCTTGAACCACATGACACAACATCACCCCATCCAGTGGGCAAACAAAGGTGGCAACCAGCCACCGCAAAAGGATTTCCTCTATTCTCCTGCTCCCCCATGCATCAGCCAGGCCGTATCCATGGGCAGTATGGTCTCTTTCATCATCCTCACTTTCTGCCTCTCCCGCACAGACTCCTCCTCTGCTCCATCATCAGCCATTGATAATGGAATGTGTCATCAAGAAACAACTCTACACGCCCAGCAATCTGCTGGAGAGCAAGTTTAATCACCACCTGGCCAAGTTGCTGGCGGTGCAGTCAATGCCATACCATTTAGTCAAGTCTGCTGCCTTTAGGATGCTGATGGCATGCGCTCAGCCTCACTGAAAGATACCTAGCCAACATTATTTCTCCCAAAAAGCCATCCCTGCCTTGTACTCTCATGTGTCAGAGAACGTGGGCCGCTCCCTGAAATTGTCGCTGTGCTGAAAGGTTCACGCCATGGTGGACACCTGAAGCAGCTCTTATGGGCAGGGACAGTACATGTCTTTCACGGCCCGGGTCCTATTGTCACCTCCATGTTTATGTCTGTCTGGTTCCCACACCAGGCACTTATCCACCTCCTCCTTCATGGACATGCTTCCGTCCTCAACATTGGCAGGGCACAGGGTTGCTCGCACTACCCTTCCTTCCTATCACATGTGTCAAGTCAAGCATTGCCATGTCGCATTGGAGCCTGGGAGAAAGTAGCCACACAGGCGAGCAGTTGCTAAAGTACATGAAGCAGAAAACATCCCACTGGCTGTCACCTCACCCACTCCAACTGGGCAAGGTGGTCATTGACAATGGCCACAACATCGTGGCTGCCCTGAACCTGGGGGAAATAATACATGCTCCCTGCATCATCAACTGGCTTGCGCAAGTGCTGGCAATTTGGCAAAGTCCATGAGACTGTCCCAGAACTTCATCCACTGGAAAAACGCTCTCCTGGACTTGGAGAGACAGAATGGTCTGCCACTACATTGCTTCATCCGTGACATTCCTTCTCGCTGGAATGCAACATTTCACAAGCTCGAGGATCTGTACGAGCAACGGAAAGTGTGAAGGATTTTGTTTTGCACCAGACCTCCTCAGCAGCAGGGAGCATGTATTGCTTTGAGGTTAGACAGTGGTAGCTCATCCAAGATGCTTATCGGGTGCTGAAGCCCTTCTAAGAAGCCATCAGATGACAACTGCAGCACGAACAATGTCATCCTCCTCATATTTATCTTAGAAAAGACGCTGACGCTCATGCAGCAGGATAAGATGGCAGAAGTAGAACTGCTAACGCATCTTGCTGCTCGAACGGTAGACTGATGGGACCACACAGATAAAGTCCCATGGAGGAAGAAGTGGAGGAGGATGAGGAGCTACCACTGGAGGAGAAGGAGTTGGTAGTTCAAGAGGATTAGGCTGATAATGGTTATGACTAGGGATGAGCGAATGAAGCATCCGAAGTCGATTCGCATAAAACTTTATTGTAATACTGTATAGAGCGGGAACTCCGTAAGTATTAGAATGTATTGGCTACGATGAGCCGAAGTTATTATGAGACCTTGTGTAATAACTTTGTGAATTAATTATTTCTGTAAAAACCTTGATACCAAACTTGCGTTCTTATGTGCTGAGACGCATATCATTCCCATCAAGCAGTCTGATGATTACCAGATAGCCATACTTTTAGACCCTCTCTACCAAAGCAAAATTGGGGGAAAGTTTTCCTGATGCCAGAAGAGAGGCAAAATTGCTGTATTACCTGGTTATGCATTGTGCACAGCTTTCAGCGAACAGACTATTGCCACCTAGGTGTCTGACCAGGAGGCCCCTCTCCGTTCCCCGCAGAATCACCCACCTCCCCAGCAGCGGACGGGTAACAAAACTGTGGAAGAAAACCCAAAAGTAGCCCCATGTTGCAGGCAGGTTCAAATTGGCAGGACGACAGAAGTAGGCGGGGTCAGAACAAAATACCGCCCCAGCAGAACCAAATGCCACAGTGCAACACAAATGATCAAATTCAGGAGGGCATCTGCGGACGCTGAACAGGTGCATAGGATCCTGATGCTCCTACATTAAATAATGATGAGAGCATCAGATCTTTGTGTATCTGACTGGTGACCATGAGGAGCGCTTGGGCGGTCCTCTGGGTGTCGGTCCACCAGGAAATTTCCCTGTAGGGTCTAGGGCAGGGGTGCACAACCTTTTCTGGTTGGGGGCCACGTTGTGAGCCTGAACCAATTCCAAGGGCCGAAAATGAACATGAGTTTCATGAACATGATGGAGTAATTATTTCAGGTGCTGCAAGCGCAGACCTCCGGCCGCAACATCTGGGTTCAGTCCTGACTGAAATGAATTTGAAGAAACTCCCTCATCTCTATCAGTCAGTACTGGGGCTCCTGTGGATGAACGCAGCACTTTAGTGCACTTTTATTTACATCACTTATCTTCGCTGTCCTTTTGGCGCAGTCTCTCATATACTGCGATATTTAGGTTTGGCGTGATTTCTACGTTTTCAGCTTTAATTTTTGGCTCCTGTAGATGATATAATTAATAATCCTTTTGGTTGTGTCATAATCTTCTCTCAGATCCAAAACTTAAGACAAAAAATTCTCTTTCTCTGGGTGACAAATTTCTGTGATAATTGGTTCCTTATGAAAGTGAAACATTGAGCAGAACAATCGGCTTTAATGGAAACAATGAGAAGCAAATATTAGGATTCGCTGCTTTTAAGAAATTTATCATCATGAGCGTTGTGCTTAGAGCGCCAGACATCTGATCTCCACAGGGGGGATCATTCACTTGAACAGAATATTCCGTACCTGCGGATTCTCCAATGCTGCCTGCCAAATAAGCCGAGGATAGAGACGCCATTGATTAATAGACATTTTGCATAAGTGTAAACATGGGGCAAATTTATTAACACTGCCTAAGACCTGGAGCAGACGGTCTAAAGACCTGGAGTAAACGAAGGCTGAATCGTTCCTTTTCTTCGGATGTTGTTGGGGCTCGGCGGGCACTCTTGGAACATGATTAGTAGAGATGAGCGAATTTCTCAAAAACTCGATTCGGTTGGTTCACAAATTTTCCAAAAAGATTTGATTCGATCTGAATCTATTCGTAAAAAAACTGCTATTTCCTGGCTGCAGAGAGCCTGTATAGTGGTGTAGAACACTGTGCCTGTATAGTGGTGTAGAACACTGTGCCTGTATAGCGGTGTAGAGCACTGTGCCTGTATAGTGGTGTAGAGCACTGTGCCTCTATAGTGGTGTAGAGCACTGTGCCTGTATAGGGTGTAGAACACTGTGCCTGTATAGTGGTGTAGAACACTGTGCCTGTATAGCGGTGTAGAGCACTGTGCCTGTATAGCGGTGTAGAACACTGTGCCTGTATAGTGGTGTAGAACACTGTGCCTGAATAGCGATGTAGAACACTGTGCCTGTATAGTGGTGTAGAACACTGTGCCTGTATAGCGGTGTAGAACACTGTGCCTGTATAGTGCTGTAGAACACTGTGCCTGTATAGGTGTGTAGAACACTGTGCCTGTATAGTGGTGTAGAACACTGTGCCTGTATAGCGGTGTAGAACACTGTGCCTGTATAGCGGTGTAGAACACTGTGCCTGAATAGCGATGTAGAACACTGTGCCTGTATAGTGGTGTAGAACACTGTGCCTGTATAGCGGTGTAGAACACTGTGCCTGTATAGTGCTGTAGAACACTGTGCCTGTATAGGTGTGTAGAACACTGTGCCTGTATAGTGGTGTAGAACACTGTGCCTGTATAGTGGTGTAGAACACTGTGCCTGTATAGCGGTGTAGAACACTGTGCCTGTATAGCGGTGTAGAACACTGTGCCTGTATAGCGGTGTAGAACACTGTGCCTGTATAGTGGTGTAGAACACTGTGCCTGTATAGTGGTGTAGAACACTGTGCCTGTATAGTGGTGTAGAACACTGTGCCTGTATAGTGGTGTAGAACACTGTGCCTGTATAGTGGTGTAGAACACTGTGCCTGTATAGCGGTGTAGAACACTGTCCCTGTTTAGTGGTGTAGAACACTGTGCCTGTATAGTGGTGTAGAACACTGTGCCTGTATAGCGGTGTAGAACACTGTGCCTGTATAGTGGTGTAGAACACTGTGCCTGTATAGCGGTGTAGAACACTGTGCCTGTATAGCGGTGTAGAACACTGTCCCTGTTTAGTGGTGTAGAACACTGTGCCTGTATAGTGGTGTAGAACACTGTGCCTGTATAGCGGTGTAGAACACTGTGCCTGTATAGTGGTGTAGAACACTGTGCCTGTATAGTGGTGTAGAACACTGTGCCTGTATAGTGGTGTAGAACACTGTGCCTGTATAGTGGTGTAGAACACTGTGCCTCTATAGGTGCCTGTATAGCGGTGTAGAACACTGTGCCTGTTGTGGGGATCCGCTCTGGTAGGCAGTGGTAGCGAGTGCAGTATAGAGGCAACACAGAATGGTCTTGGTGTAAAACACGATGCTTTGTTTATTCACACGGTGCATACAAGTGAAAGACGGTGCAGTTCATAGGGAGGGTGGTCACACACAACAGCAAAATAATAGTTCAAACACAGCAAGTCCCTGCTGCAGGCTACTTGAGGCCTGTTTCAGTCACATAAAGCAAAGTCTATTTAAAGCCAGGAGTAATGTCACCTTTTTCTCCTTGGTGAAGTAAGTCCATGGGTCTTGCTTCTAGACACAGGACACGGATCCCTCCTGGGTTCAGCTGCAGGATCCTGCACAGTCCTCCACAGGCCTCAGTACACAGCCCAGCTCACCTCCACTTCTCACTCTCACAGCCAGAGAACACAGAAGCTTCACATTGCACACCCCACCCTTGTTGCTGGTCAGGTTTTAACCCTTCCCTGCAAAACCTGGCCTGGACCGTGGGGAGACAGGCACCCGCCCGCATATCTGCCTGCTCCCAATAAGAGCCGGCCCGGATCCGCTGTGTTAACAGCATAACCGCTGCAATATGCACTTTTCTGGCTCTTACTCCACCGGTGCCAGGACCCCCGGTGGCACGTACCTGCCGTCTATTACCACCCCAGGTACTCTCCTACATATCCCCCCCCTTTGTTCAACCCTGAAGGGTTGCACACCCTGTTCAATCCTGAGGGGTTGGACACATGTATAACAGTGTACCCGGGAAAGGGCATCGGCATTCCCCTGTAAGCGGCCTGCCCTGTGTTCGACACTGAACTTAAAATTCTGGAGGGACAAGAACCATCTGGTGACCCGGGCACTCCCCTCCTTGGCCCGGCTCATCCACTGGAGAGGGGAATGGTCGGTCACCAGACGGAACCTTCTCCCTAACAGATAGTACCTAAGGGACTCGAGGGCCCACTTAATGGGCAGGCATTCTCTCTCTACCACACTGTACCTGGTTTCCGCTGGGGTGAGTTTGCGACTCAGGAAGACAACAGGGTGTTCCTCCCCACTGATTTCCTGAGAGAGTACTGCCCCTAGGCCCACTCCAGAGGCGTCCGTCTGAACGACAAATTCCCGTGTGAAGTCGGGTGTCACCAAAACCGGGGACCCACACAGAGCCGACTTCAAACGGGAGAATGCCTCTTCCGCCTGCTCATCCCAGCGGACTATCACCGTCTTCCTCCCCTTTAAAAGTCTTGTTAATGGGGCCGCTATTGTGGCAAAGTTGGGGATAAAGCGCATGTAATATCCTATCATCCCTAGGAACGAACGTACTTGCTTGGTGGTAAGAGGTCTAGGCCAGCTCTTGATCGCCTCAACCTTGTCTACCTGGGGTTTGACAACTCCCCGCCCAATCACGTATCCCAGGTACCGGACCTCCTCGAACCCGAGCGAACACTTTTTTGGGTTGGCCGTCAGTCCAGCTTTTCTAAGTGAATCGACTACGGCCTGTACCTTGGGCAGGTGACTCTCCCAGTCCTGGCTAAACACGATGATGTCGTCCAGATATGCCGAAGCATATGGACGATGGGGCCGTAGGATGACGTCCATCAATCGCTGGAAGGTGGCTGGAGCACCATGTAGGCCAAAGGGCAAAACTTGGTACTGAAATAACCCCTCGGGGGTGACAAAGGCAGTCTTCTCCTTTGCCGCCTCCGTGAGAGGCACCTGCCAATATCCTTTTGTGAGGTCGAGGACCGAGAAATAGCGAGCTTTCCCTAGCCGTTCTATGAGCTCGTCTACCCGGGGCATGGGGTAGGCATCGAATTTCGACACTTCGTTGAGCTTTCTAAAGTCATTGCAGAAGCGCAGAGTACCGTCAGGTTTTGGGATGAGGACTATGGGGCTGGCCCACTCGCTCCTTGACTCCTCAATCACCCCTAACCTCAACATGGACCTTACTTCTTCTGAAATGGCCTGTCGCCGGGCCTCCGGTACACGATACGGCTTTAACCGTACCCTGACGTGGGGCTCGGTGACGATGTCATGTCGGACTACCGAAGTTCGACCAGGAAGCTCAGAGAATACGTCCCTATTTCGACTCACCAACTCTTTGGCTTCCTGAGCTTGTTTAGTCGACAGACCACCCGCTATCTTTACTGCGGAGGTGCCCTCCCAGACCTCGGGTGGAGCTGGGATCTTCCCCGCAGACAAGACAGTGCTTGGGCTGTCCCCAATGAGACACTCCCTATCTCTCCACGATTTCAGTAAATTTACATGATATACCTGTTCTGGCTTCCGCCGGCCTGGCTGGGATATCTTGTAATTCACTGGCCCTACCTTCTCTTTCACCTTGTAGGGACCTTGCCACCGTGCCAAAAACTTACTGTCAATGGTGGGGACTAGCACCAGTACCCGGTCACCCGGGTTAAATGTCCGGACCTGGGCACTCCGGTTGTATACCCGGCTCTGTGCCAGTTGGGCGGCTTCCATTTGTTCCCGGACGATTGGTAGGACTGTCTCTATACGGTCCTGCATCTTTTCTATATGCTCTATAATACTCTTGTGGGGGGTGGGCTGTTGCTCCCACGCCTCTTTTGCGATGTCCAGCAACCCTCTTGGCCGTCGACCGTATAATAGCTCGAAGGGCGAGAATCCCGTAGATGCCTGGGGCACTTCTCGCACTGCGAACAACACGTACGGCAGCAACAGGTCCCAATCCTTTCCGTCTTTGGCTACGGTTCTTTTAAGCATAGTTTTTAGGGTTTTGTTAAAGCGTTCCACTAGTCCGTCGGTCTGAGGATGGTATACGGACGTGTGCAACCGTTTAACCCCTAAAAGCTTGCAGAGCTCCCTCGTCACCTTAGACATGAAGGGCGTCCCCTGGTCGGTCCGGATCTCTTTTGGAATCCCCACCCTTGCGAACATACCCATGAGTTCTTTAGCTATGAGCTTAGCAGAAGTATGACGTAGTGGGATCGCTTCAGGATATCTGGTGGCATAGTCTAAGACCACCAAGATATGCTGGTGCCCTCTGGCCGACTTGTTTATGGGGCCTACCAGATCCATCCCTATTCTTTCGAAGGGGACCTCGATGATGGGCATGGGTACTAGGGGACTGCGATAGTGGGGCTGGGGGCTCGTCATCTGACACACTGGACAGGATTGGCAAAACCTTTTGACCTCCTCATAAACCCCGGGCCAATAGAACCTTTGCAGAATCCGCTCTTGGGTTTTTTTTACGCCCAAATGTCCTCCCAGCACGTGGGAGTGGGCCAAGTCCAGTACCACACGGCGGTATGGCTGGGGTACCACCAGCTGCTCCACTACCTCGTGCTGCACTTTGTCCACCCTATACAGCAGGTCCTGGTTAAAAGCCAGATGGGGAAACACAGAGTCGGCCCCTGGGTGCTGAGCCACCCCATTTACCACTGTCACCCCTTCCCTCGCCCGTAATAATGTCGGATCCTGGAGCTGGGCGGTCCCGAACGTGTCACGGGATACCTCCAGGTCCGGGATGGACGGGGTTCCCACGGATTCGCCTGCCAACACCTCTAGGGGAAACCTATCGGGATGACACTCTACGGGTGATGTGGTGACCCCTACAGCTGGTATCCCTGCATCGGGATCCTCGGGCACTGGGCCCGATTGTCGTCTGTCCCTAAGGGAAGGCATATTGCTCTTCCACAGAGTCCAGAACAAAGGAAAATCCCTTCCCAGTATGGCGGCATAAGGGATTTGGCGTCCCACTCCGACGACATGCTGCACCTCTTTGCCCAACACGGACATGGTAACCCTGGCAGTGGGGTACTCCCGGCGGTCCCCATGGATACAGACAATGGACAGGGTTTGCTTCTCTGGGAGTGTCTCAGACACTAAGGACTCATGCACTAGGGTCACCAGGCTCCCAGAGTCCAGCAAAGCATTAATCAGATGCCCATCGACCAAGACTTGGCACAGAGGTGGCATATCGGTGGTCGGCCTGGCATCCGCGGTACATACAGGCCGGGCAAAGAAAGAGGACCGGCGAGCGAACCCGCAATCCATGGGTTCAGGTGTTTGAGGACAGTTCGCTGCCCTATGTCCCAGGCCGTGGCAGTGCCAACATTGAATCCCCGTGGTCCCTCCCCGGTCTCTCTTCCCTGGAGTAGGACTAGCCTTCCCCCCCCTTTGTGGTTGGGTCCCTTTTTCCGGATCCCTAGCCTGAGAGGGAGCCCGACGGGATTCCTGCGCCTGCGTTGAGTCCCGCACCAAGTCCTGGGTTGCCACATACCTCTCGACAAGGCTTACTAACTGATCCAGGTCGCCGGGGTCTCCCTGACCAACCCAGCGCTGTATGGCCCTTGGCAGTGTGCGCACCAAACGATCAACCACCACCCGTTCCACCATCTGCGAGGGGCTCAATGTCTCAGGCTGCAGCCATTTTCTTACCAGGTGTAACAGGTCATAGGCCTGGGACCGAGCAGGCCGGGACTCGGAGAAGGCCCACCGGTAGACTCGATGTGCACGCACATAGGTATTAACCCCAAGACGAGCCAACACCTCCCCCTTCAGCCTCTTATAGCTTTTGGCTTCCTCCTGACTGAGGTCGAAGTAGGCCTTTTGTGCGTCTCCCACTAAAAATGGCGCCACTACTTCGGCCCACTGTTCTGCCGGTAACCTTTCCTGTTCCGCAGTGCGTTCGAAGACCATCAGGAACGCCTCGATATCCTCTTCGGGGCCCATCTTTCTTAACGCTGAGCGCACCTTATCCCGGGCAGCAGGTAGGATTGCGGTCCCCCCCGGGACGGCTTGTTGTTGTAACACCCGCATGGACTCCTGCATAGTCGCCAGTTGCTGGGCCAGTAGACTATTCAACTGCCGCTGATCTCTCAGGGCTTCCTCATGTCTCCGAGTAGCCTCCTCATTACTTTGCACCAAGTGTCTAATAGCCTCCTCCATCTTGTCTGGAGCCACAAAACTTGCTGGCTTAATATATGACATACAGTCCAAACAGCACCATTTTCAGCCTCACTGCCGTTTGCCCGCATCCTCCACCAATTGTGGGGATCCGCTCTGGTAGGCAGTGGTAACGAGTGCAGTATAGAGGCAACACAGAATGGTCTTGGTGTAAAACACGATGCTTTGTTTATTCACACGGTGCATACAAGTGAAAGACGGTGCAGTTCATAGGGAGGGTGGTCACACACAACAGCAAAATAATAGTTCAAACACAGCAAGTCCCTGCTGCCGGCTACTTGAGGCCTGTTTCAGTCACATAAAGCAAAGTCTATTTAAAGCCAGGAGTAATGTCACCTTTTTCTCCTTGGTGAAGTAAGTCCATGGGTCTTGCTTCTAGCCACAGGACACGGATCCCTCCTGGGTTCAGCTGCAGGATCCTGCACAGTCCTCCACAGGCCTCAGCACACAGCCCAGCTCACCTCCACTTCTCACTCTCACAGCCAGAGAACACAGAAGCTTCACATTGCACACCCCACCCTTGTTGCTGGTCGGGTTTTTAACCCTTCCCTGCAAAACCTGGCCTGGACCGTGGGGAGACAGGCACCCGCCCGCATATCTGCCTGCTCCCAATAAGAGCCGGCCCGGATCCGCTGTGTTAACAGCATAACCGCTGCAATATGCACTTTTCTGTCTCTTACTCCACCGGTGCCAGGACCCCCGGTGGCACGTACCTGCGGTCTATTACCACCCCAGGTACTCTCCTACACTGTATAGCGGTGTAGAACACTGTGCCTGTATAGTGGTGTAGAACACTGTGCCTGTATAGTGGTGTAGAACACTGTGCCTGTATAGCGGTGTAGAGCACTGTGCCTGTATAGTGGTGTAGAACACTGTGCCTGTATAGCGGTGTAGAACACTGTGCCTGTATAGTGGTGTAGAACACTGTGCCTGTATAGTGGTGTAGAACACTGTGCCTGTATAGTGGTGTAGAACACTGTGCCTGTATAGTGGTGTAGATCACTGTGCCTGTATAGCGGTGTAGAACACTGTGCCTGTATAGCGGTGTAGAACACTGTGCCTGTATAGCGGTGTAGAACACTGTGCCTGTATAGCGGTGTAGAACACTGTGCCTGTATAGGGGTGTAGAACACTGTGCCTGTATAGCGGTGTAGAACACTGTGCCTGTATAGTGGTGTAGAACACTGTGCCTGTATAGTGGTGTAGAACACTGTGCCTGTATAGCGGTGTAGAGCACTGTGCCTGTATAGTGGTGTAGAACACTGTGCCTGTATAGCGGTGTAGAACACTGTGCCTGTATAGTGGTGTAGAACACTGTGCCTGTATAGTGGTGTAGAACACTGTGCCTGTATAGTGGTGTAGAACACTGTGCCTGTATAGCGGTGTAGAACACTGTGCCTGTATAGTGGTGTAGAACACTGTGCCTGTATAGCGGTGTAGATCCACAGATCCCCCCTAACAGTGTCATCCACAGATCCCCTCTAACAGTGTCATCCACAGATCCCCCCTAACAGTGTCATCCACAGATCCCCCTAACAGTGTCATCCACAGATCCCCCTAACAGTGTCATCCACAGATCCCCCCCTAACAGTGTCATCCACAGATCCCCCCATAACAGTGTCATCCACAGATCCCCCCATAACAGTGTCATCCACAGATCCCCCATAACAGTGTCATCCACAGATCCCCCCCTAACAGTGTCATACACAGATCCCCCCTAACAGTGTCATACACAGATCCCCCCTAACAGTGTCATCCACAGATCCCCCCTAACAGTGTCATTCACAGATCCCCCATAACAGTGTCATCCACAGATCCCCCATAACAGTGTCATCCACAGATCCCCCCTAACAGTGTCATCCACAGATCCCCCCATAACAGTGTCATCCACAGATCCCCCATAACAGTGTCATCCACAGATCCCCCCCTAACAGTGTCATACACAGATCCCCCCTAACAGTGTCATCCACAGATCCCCCCTAACAGTGTCATTCACAGATCCCCCATAACAGTGTCATCCACAGATCCCCCATAACAGTGTCATCCACAGATCCCCCATAACAGTGTCATCCACAGACCCCCCATAACAGTGTCATTCACAGATCCCCCATAACCGTGTCATCCACAGATCCCCCATAACAGTGTCATCCACAGACCCCCCATAACAGTGTCATCCACAGACCCCCCATAACAGTGTGATCCACAGATCCCCCATAACAGTGTCACCCACAGATCCCCCATAACAGTGTCATCCACAGATCCCCTATAACAGTGTCATCCACAGACCCCCCATAACAGTGTCATCCACAGATCCCCCATAACAGTGTCATCCACAGATCCCCCATAACAGTGTCATCCACAGACCCCCCATAACAGTGTCATTCACAGATCCCCCATAACAGTGTCATCCACAGATCCCCCATAACAGTGTCATCCACAGATCCCCCATAACAGTGTCATCCACAGATCCCCCATAACAGTGTCATCCACAGACCCCCCATAACAGTGTCCTCCACACTGAGGAGAGACTGAAAGGAGGCTAAAGATTCCTCAGAAGCAAGCAGAGGACGGCACAGCTTCTTTGGAAAGTAAATTGTTTTATTATAAATGTAGTTTAGTTTAATGTCTAATTTGATCTTTTCAGTAGGTAGAAAGTGGCCGCTGTGTGAGATTGCTACATGTGAGCAGTATTAGCCGCACACACCAACAGCGCCCACAGGGGTATTTCACAAAGGGGTGAAGAGTTTGGAGAAGAGAACAATATAGGACATTGTGGCTGATTTGAAAACAATTCTCCAGTTCCGCTCACTTTCCCATTCAGTTCTGTTGTCCTGCATTGTTCCTTCTCCAAACTCTTCACCCTTTTGTCTGTGAGCGTCTGTTCATTGCTCTTCTTCGGTGACATGTTTAACATATGGGATCGTTTCCACAGCCCTGGTGTTGGCTGAAACTGCTTTAAACTCTAAAGAAAAGTTTTCAGAGTGTTTCTCTCTTTCTCATGTAAAACCGAGGAAGAAAGGAAAAATCCTGAAAGCTTGTCTTTTAAGTAATAGGTGAGTACAATAAAAAGGTATCGCAATACTCTCGCATTTTGTATTCTTATTACTTATTTCAGTTTTTTTCAGTAGTATGAATAATTGGTGAAAATTATTAGTGCCCCCCTATTTATGACTGTGGTATCTTATGTGCCCCCCCATATATTGTTCCTAGAGTTGCCACTGCCACAAAGCATGAGGAAATTTAGATTCAGTGAGAATCTAATTTTTCCTGAAATTCGGATCGAATTCCAAATCGTCAACTTCGATGCGCTCATCTGTCATGATTAGCATTAGATTCAGAAAGTAGCTACTTAAGGCACACCCCTTTCTGCTAAACCACACCCCTCCCCAGATAAGCCTCTCCCACTTAGCAAGTGAGCCTCAAAAAGTAGCATCTGAAGTTAGGCTAGCCTTTGGGATCTTAAAGGCATGGGATCTCACACATCGCCACTGCCGCCTCCACAAACCTTGGAAACGTTCATTCAGTCCTATGAAGATGGGTAAATCCAGGGGCGGACTGGGAATTCAAAGTGGCCCTGGAAAAAATACTAAAAGTTGCCCCGTTTTGTAGTTGGGTCCAAAATGATGGAAGGAAGGGCCAGCAATACCATATTGAGGCACATTATACCGCCCCAACGGAGCCAAATACTACAGTCCATCAAAAAATACTACCAGCAGCAAAAAGTACATCCCCAAAAACTTCCACTGGCCAGCAGTGAGGAGGGTTCGGGTTCGATTATAGCACTATATTAGCTAAATTGTTCTACATTCGTTTTTTTAAATATTTGCTATATTGCTATATATTCTTGTTTTAGAATATTATGAATATTCTAAAAAACTAATATATTAATTTTCTAGAATATTCGTTTAAAAAAAAAAACATTTTTTTACAGGTGTTCCACTTTGGCATACTCCTTCCCGACAAGCGTCCCCGTCACCATGGAAATATGGCCTAATATAACATCGGATCTGAGTTTTCACAATCTCATTGATTCTCATTACGAAAATTCGCAATGAACACTACTCCTAAAGTCAGCCTTCTCATTGGCCCACAAGCTAGAAGCAGAGAGGGATCATGTGTACTGATAAAAAAAAAATCTAAATATTCACGAATTCTCGAAGTGCCGATATTCACAATAAAAGTTTGCAATTTGAATATTCGTGATCAATACTAGTAATGAGCAGTGTATAAAGTGATGGGCACGTGAATGAAGCCAGCGAAGGAAGCAATATGGACAATCACAATACATGAGCAAGTGCCTTGTATTAACTGCATCTACATGATAAATTCCATTTGCTGAAGTGAGAGGACCCCTTTAAGATTCAGCCCTGGAGTCATATCTGACTCCTCCAGCCCCGGCTCTTTCTGCCGCCACCGCTTGCTGTATGTGAATTCAGCAGCTAACAAATCCCCATTGTCGGAACGACACAGGATTGTCATTCGGAAAGTAGGTTGCTTCTTCTTTGAATAATATAAAAATAAAAAATCCCCGGTATCAACTCTTGAAAGAGGCCGTCGTCTTCCCTCCTCGGCTTTGATCACAGCGAAGTCTTATTAAATCTTGTGTTTTGTCTTAGCCGTCAAACCTGACAACAGTCACCTAGAAGCCCTCGCATTACATCATTTTCTCCCACTAAATGAACGAAGAAAGCAGGAGATTTCTTTGTATTTTAATACAGATACTTTGTACTCCTTGCTGTAATCCGAGAGGCCACCATGGCGAATCTCCGCACCTCCGCGCTCCTCTGATTTAATTATTAGGCCTTAGAGCAATAAAAACGCCTTCAAAGGCGACTTTCTGCCGAGGCCTCGATAGAGTAAAAGGAGAGACATTTTAAGCTGATGAGCTGACACTTGTAGACGCAAATATATTAAATAAATCATGATTCGTTTTGGGGCAAAGTCAGACTTCCATCAAATTGGCGAAAAAAAAAGCCAGATTCTAATGAGTGACAAGCCAGTGTTTTCTGTCACTTCCTCAAGTAATGGCCCCAAGCTGGCACCGCTCTGTGGGAGCGTAATACTTCTGAAAAAAAAGTTGTTTTGGAGAGAGACAGACAAGGTGGAAATCCCAAGGTGACTGCAAGGAACGGCTAATGATACGAAAGACATATTTACCAGCAGCCGAGATGTTGGTGGTGACAGCTGACAGGACCCGATTGTAATAAACGCGCTTGATGAAGAGCGGCTTGACAGGTGAGGTGAATACAAAGACCGACCTCGCTAAGAACTCGCTCGGCAAGGCGCCATTAGCCATTAGCAGTGATCATTAGAGATCGCCCTCCATTACCGCTGCGCCCCCCAGTAAAATAGAAACTAGATCTCCAATAAAGGAAGTTGTCCTCTTCTAGTTTTATCTGCTTTGGGGAAAGTTGGATGATCATCCGTACGGCCGCCATGAGTTCTCTAAAACTGGGACTGCCTCTTGGGATAGTCCCTGAGGCCATGTTCACAAGGTTTTACATATGCTTTGGAAGCACCTGACATGTATCTGCTGCGGGATTCCAGATGGAAATCCTCAGACTTCAGGCTCCAATTTTGGATCTGCATCAGATCCGCTTTTTTTGCAGGTCAGATGTGGACCCATTCACTTCAATGGGGACGCAAAAGATGCGGACAGAACTTTGTATGTTGTCCGCATCCGCACGTCCGTTCGCAAAATGATAGAACATGTCCTATTCTTGTTCGCATTGCAGACAAGGAAATGATCTTAATATTATGAAGCCGTATTGCCCACATACAAGACGACGGAAGCTAAAATACCTCACACATAGGAGGGGTTATCACGCCCTGCACTCCAGAAATCAGCCTTCAAAAAGTTGCAAAATAGTGTTTTAAGACCTTCTTGGATTATTTGTACAAATTTTGTATTTTTTTCCACCAGTATAAAATTGTGGGTGAGAAAGTGGGCATCTGTCAGCAGTTTTCATCATGCTAAACTGCTGACAGCACCAGATAAGGGCTGGTGAACCTCCGGGAGCTTCTTACATGAAATCTTATTCAAATATCTCTGGAGCTCTTCCTTAATATATTGTATCTTAGAGCTACAATGGATATAAAAAGTCTACACGCCCCTGTTAAAATGTCAGGTTTCTGTGATGTCAAAAAATTAGACAAAGATAAATCATTTCAGAACTTTTCCCACCCTTAATGTCACCTATAAACTGTACAACTCAATTGAGAAACAAACTGAAATCTTTTAGGTGGAGGGATGAAAACAAAAAAAAAGTAAAATAATGTGGTTGCATAAGTGTGCACACCCTCTTATAACTGGGGATGTAGCAGAATGAAGCAATCACATTCAGAATCCTGTTACATAGCAGTCAGCATACACCGGCCATCATGTAAAGGGCCTCTGATTAACCCCAAATAAAGTTCAGCTGCTCTAGTTGGTCTTTCCTGAAATTTTCTTAGTCGCATCCCACAGCAGAAGCCATGGTCCACAGAGAGCTTCCAAAGCATCAGAGGGGTCTCATTGTTAGAAGGTATCAGTCAGGAGAAGGGGACAAGAGAATGTCCAAGGCATTAGATATACCATGGAACACAGTGGAGACCGTCATCATCAAGTGGAGGAAATATGGCCCAACAGTGACATCACCAAGAACTGGACGTCCCTCCA
This sequence comes from Bufo gargarizans, assembly GCF_014858855.1. NCBI lineage: Eukaryota > Metazoa > Chordata > Amphibia > Anura > Bufonidae > Bufo > Bufo gargarizans. Next base: position 75,793 of record NW_025334767.1, on the reverse strand, counting down.
AAACTGATGAAAAGACGAGAAGAAAACTGGTCTGGGAGGCGACCAAGAGGCCGACAGCAACATTACAGGAGCTGCAGGAATATCTGGCCAGTCCTGGCTGTGTGGTCCATGTGACAACAATCTCCCGTATTCTTCATATGTCTGGGCTATGGGGTAGAGGGGCAAGACGAAGGCCTTTTCTTACCAAGAAAAACATCCAAGCCAGGCTACATTCTGCAAAAACACATCTGAAGTCTCCCAAAAGCATGTGGGAGAAGGTGTTATGGTCTGATGAAACCAAGGTTGAACTTTTTGGCCATAATTCCAAAAGATATGTTTGGCGCAAAAACAACACAGCACATCACCAGAAGAACCCCATCCCCACAGTGAAGCCTGGTGGCGGCAGCATCATGCCAAGGGGCTGTTCTTCTTCAGCTGGAACTGGGGCCTTAGTTAAGCTCGAGGGAATTCTGAACAGTTTTAGATACCAGTCAATATTGGCCCAAAACCTTCAGGCTTCTGCTAGAAAGCTGAACATGAAGAGGAACTTCATCTTTCAGTAGGACAACGACCCAAAGCAGACACCCAAATCAACAAAGGAATGGCTTCACCAGAAGAAGATTAAAGTTTTGGAATGGCCCAGCCAGAGCCCAGACCTGAATCCGGTTGACGATCTGTGGGGTGATCTGAAGAGGGCTGTGCCCAGGAGATGCCCTCGCAATCTGACAGATCTGGAGTGTTTCTGCAAAGAAGAGTGGGCAAATCTTACCAAGTCAAAATGTGCCATGCTGATAGACTCATCCCCAAAAGACTGAGTGCTGTAATAACATCAAAAGGGGCTTCAACAAAGTATTAGTTTAAGGGTGTGCATACTTATGCAACCATATTATTTTATTTTATATTTTTTCTTCCCTCCACCTAAAAGATTTCAGTTAGTTTTTCCATTGAGTTGTACAGTTTATAGGTCACATTAAGGCCTCTTTCACACGGGCGTCAGTTTTTTTGCCCGGATAAGAGCCGGGTGCGTTGCGGGAAAATGCGCGATTTTTTCTGCGCGAGTGCAAAACATTGTCATGCGTTGCACTCGCGTGAGAAAAATCGCGCATGTTTGGTACCCAAACCCGAACTTCTTCATAGAAGTTCGGGCTTGGGATTGGTGTTCTGAAGATTGTATTATTTTCCCTTATAATATGGTTATAAGGGAAAATAATAGCATTCTGAATACAGAATGCATAGTACACCAGCGCTGGAGGGGTTAAAAAAAATAAAAAATAATTTAACTCACCTTAGTCCACTTGCTCGCGAAGCCGGAATCTCCTTGTGACAACCTCTGCGCTGAAGTTGAACAGGACCTGGGGTGAGCTGCTCCATTAAATATCGGTTAAGGACCTTCGATGACGTCACTCCGGTCATCACATGGTACGTCACATGATCTTTTACCATGGTGATTCACCATGGTAAAAGACCATGTGATGACCGGAGTGACGTCATCGAAGGTCCTTAACCGATATTTAATGGAGCAGCTCACCCCAGGTCCTGTTCAACTTCAGCGCAGAGGAGACACAAGGAGATGCCGGGCTTCGTTATCAAGTGGACTAAGGTGAGTTAGCGCTGGTTTACTATGCATTCTGTATTCAGAATGCTATTATTTTCCCTTATAACCATGTTATAAGGGAAAATAATAATGATCGGGTCTCCATCCCGATCGTCTCCTAGCAACCGTGCGGGCAAATCGCACGGCATCCGTACTTGCTTGCGGATGCCATCCGATTTTCACACACCCCATTCATTTCTATGGGGCCTGCGTCACGTCAAAATCGGACAATATAGAGCATGCTGCGATTTCAACTGAACGCACAAGTGATGCGTTAAAAACATCGCTCATGTGCACAGCCCCATAGAAATGAATGGGTCAGGATTTAGTGCGGGTGCCATACGTTCGCCGCACGGATCGCACCCGCACGGAAAACTCGCCCGTGTGAAAGGGGCCTAAAGGTGGAAAAAGTTCTGAAATGATTTATCTTTGTTTCATTTTTTTACAGCACAGAAACCTGACATTTTAATAGGGGCGTGTAGACTTTTTATATCCACTGTATATATGTAACTTTCGATAGTTCTCCCTAAACACTTATCACTATCGAGTCCAGATCTTTAACATGGTCCCTGTCTGTTCTTTATTGCATTTATCATTGACTTCTTTTTTGGGGGATTTTTTATTTAATATTTGCTAATATATTATATATTTTATACATCCCTCCTGCTGTCTCACCATCTACATAATAGTTCACATAGAATCCTGGGGCCTTTCCAGCTGCTGGTCCCTCACCCTTTTTTTTTTGCACCGTTTTCCCGTATATCTAGATTAGATTTTATTGGGTTTTGTAAACACCTATTTTTTGCCTCCATTAATTAATTTCCATTCTTCTACTTTTCTTCCAATGGCTGACCGTATTGCAGAATACACCTCTTAAATAGGCCTTAGCAGTGTCCCCGATGTTAGTCCAACCCGTGTTGGTCTGAAAGAAGTGCCCCAACTCTCTCCTTATATCCTCATTACCCCTTAATACCTTATGCCAGGGATGCCCAACCTGCGGCCCTCCAGCTTTTGCAAAACTACATCTCCCAGCATGCCTGGACAGCCTACAGCTATCAGCCTAATGCAGGGCATGGTGGGAGTTGTACCAGGTTGAGCATCCCTGGCTGTAACGTTCTCCGCTGTGACTGGACGGCGTCACTGGCAGGACGAAGGAGACGCCCATGGAGAAAAGCTGGCGTCTCCTCTTTCCTGTGCCGATGGTGGAAATGAACATATGAGGCACCAAATATAGCGAGGGGCACAGCGCCCCCACGGAGTGGCATTTTTAACAAAAAAAAAGCATTACCTGTTGAGGCAAAAAAAAAAAAGTAAATTGGATTGGGCGTCACTCCATATCAGGCAAACATATGTCCAAGCTGGATTATATCAGAATAAAATGTTATGGTGAATAATAAACACATAATGTGTACAACATGTTACATAAAAAACAATGTACGTTAAAACAATATAAAAACCTTACACTAAAAGTCAATTGTAACAAAGAGAGTCTGTTCGCCGTGGCTTTGAAAAGTGTCCTGAAATATGTAGCCCAAAAAAAGTCAGATAAAGGTATATATCGCAATAGGCTCGGCGTCAGGGTCATATAATTGGATGTGTGAGCAGAAACAACTATGCTCATATTAACATGGTACTTTACCACTGCTGCGCCTTTTGCTGTTGCTGGTCCGCTTGCACACCGGAGCTGTAGTGTGTTCCTCTGTTTATAATCTGCAAGGACCTGTAGGTGAAGTTCTCCCGCTCTTTTTGTTGCAGCGGTATAACCTTGTTTCACCGCTCTGACCTGCCAGGACCTGCCAGGACCTGTGTGGCGTCCCACGTGGTTCACTGCACGGTCATGTGACTTATGGCTCCAGGCGGGGATTTCAAATCTTTTTCGACGTAGGTGGTTTACTTCAAATTGCTATTATTCCGATTGAGAAAATATGCAAATATAGGCGCTTCTGTCTTGGTGGTCCCTCACTGTTATTACCAGATGCGTTTTGGGGTAAAACGACCCCTTCTTCAGTGGTGACAGACCAGTTTATAATACTCAAACCAATGAAAGGTCCTCTTTAATTGATTTTGCACCGAAAACATTTTTCTTTCCCAAAACCATGTTGATCCATGAGTAGGGACGAGCAAACTCCCGTTTTTATACAGTGAATTGCGTTATGGATTTTGTTACCATGGACCATAATGCAATTTGTTAAAGGAAATATTAGTTATTAATATTTTGGATTAATATTAATAAATAGGCATAAATCATCTGTTGTTGACTCTGCCTATTTATTCTTTATCCTACCTGTTGCGCTACCTTTTCCTGAATTACGTGCGTTGCATTATGGCGGCGACAAAGGACTATAAACTGTATTTGAATAATAAAATATTTATTAAACCAATAACACGTCTACAGTCAATTACTTAGACTATATATATATCTATATCAGTAGTTATATAAATATACATACATATAGACGCACACGGTACAACACTAACAGCACTCTAATAAAGCTAACTACACTAACACACACCGTCTACAATTTCACCCCAAAATCTATCTAAATATAAACTCACACAGGGCCTTATGCAGCGATGCAGGGGTTAATATTAATATTAGGGCAATGCAGGGGTTAACCCCTACCCGCATTATCATGTACATGTCTGTGGGGGAATGTGGTGCCTTTCCGCACTCCCACGTGCATGTACGTGATGGGATCGGGCGGGTGCAGGAGCTACACCTGCCCGATCCGCAGCACGGGCCCGGCTGTTACTGACAGCCAAGCCCCTGCTGCATCTGCCGGCATCGCTGTATGCGGTGATGCCAGCGGATTAACCCTTTCACATGCCGCGGTCAGCGCTGATTGCGGCACCTTCGGGGTTTACAGAGGGAGGGTGCTCCCTCTAACTCCATCGCCCCCCCGTGCTGCGCTGGCAGGGGGCCGATGGTTGCCATGGCAGCCCCGATGCCTTCCACAGGCATAGGAGCCTGCAAGCTACGGAAGCCCAGGAGTTCCAGCCTGAGGGCAGGGTCTCCTAGGCAACTGTCAGCGTCTTACTGTGTAAAAGCGTCTTACTGTGGGACAAATATAAAAAGTTAAAAAAAAGTGAAAATAGTGTTTTTTTTATAATAAAAAATTAAAGTTTCAATAAAAAAATAAAAGCGTCCTTTTCCCAAAATAAAGTAAAAAAAAATAGTGAAAAATAGGTAAAATAAAAAAGTTGACATACTAGGTACCGCCGCGTCTGTATCGACCGGCTCTGTAAAAATATCACATGACCTGACCCCTCAGGTGAACACCGTTCAAAAAATAAACTAAAAACTGTGCTAAAAAATAACATTTTTTGTCACCTTACATCACTAAAAGGGCAACACCAAGCGATCAAAAAGGCATATGACCCCCAGAATAGTACCAATCTAACCATCACCTCATCCTGCAAAAAATGAGCCCTTACCTAAGACAATCGCCCAAAAAATAAAAAAAACTATGGCTTTCAGACTATGGAGACACTAAAACATGATTTTTTTTGTTTCAAAAATGATATTATTGTGTTAAATGGAAAAAAAGACATATTAGGTATCGCCACGTCCATAACAACCTGCTATATAAAAATACCACATGACCTAACCCTTCATATGAACATTGTAAAAAAGCTAAAATAAAAACTGTGTTAAAAAAAAAAAAAATTGTCACCTTACATCACAAAAAGTGTAATTGCAAGCGATCAAAAAGTCATATGCACCCCAAAATAGTGCCAATAAAACTATCATCTCATCTCACAAAAATGAGACACTAAAACATTATTTTTTTTGTTTAAAAAATGATATTATTGTGTAAAACTTTAATAAATAAAAAATAGCATACATATTAGGTATCGCCACGTCCGTAAGAACCTGCTGTATAAAAATTTCACATGATCTAACCCCTCAGGTGTTTATAAAATAAATATAAAAACAGTGTAAAAAAAGAAATTTTTTGGTCACTTTACATCACAACAAGTGTAATACCAAGCGATAAAAAAAGTCATATGCACCCTAAAACAGTACCGATCAAATCGTCATCTCATACTGAAAAAAATGAGACCTACCTAGAACAAATGCCCAAAAAATAAAAAAACAATGGCTTTCAGAATATGGAGACACAAAAAAATTCGTCATATTTGCCATTGTCGCGTCCGTAACAACCTGCTCTATAAAAATACCACATGATCTAACCTGTCAGATGAACATTGTAAATAGCAAAAAATAAAAACGGTGCCAAAACACCATTTTTTGTTACCTTGCCTCATAAAAAGTGTAATATAGAGCAACCAAAAATCACATGTACCCTAAAATAGTACCAACAAAACTACCACCTTATCCTGTAGTTTCCAAAATGGGGTCTTTTTTTTGAGTTTCTACTCTAGGGGTGCATCAGGGGGTCTTCAAATGTGACATAGCAACTTAAAATTATGCCAGTGAAATCTTCCTTCCAAAAACCATAGGGCGTTCCTTTCCTTCTGCGCAATGCCGTGTGCCCATACAGCAGTTTATGACCACATATGGGTTGTTTCTGTAAACTACAGAATCAGGGTAATAAATATTGAGTTTTGTTTGGCTTTTAGCCCTTGCTCTGTTAGCAGAAAAAAATTGATTAAAATGGAAAATCTGCCCAAAAAGTGTAATTTTTTAATTTCATCTACATTTTTCTTTAATTCTTGCGAAACACCTATAAAGGGTTAACAAAGTTTGTAAAATCAGTTTTGAATACCTTGAGGGTGTAGTTTCTAAAATGAGGTGATTTAAGGGTGGTTTCTAATATATAAGCCCCAGAAAGTGACTTAATAACTGAACTGGCCCTGAAAAAATTGGGTTTTGGAAATTTTCCTAAAAATTTTAAGATTTGCTTCTAAACTTCTAAGCCTTCTAACCTCCCAAAAAAATAAAATGTAATTTTCTAAATGATCCAAACATGAAGTAGACATGTAAAGTAATAACTATTTTGGGGGTATTACTATCTATTATAAAAGTAAGCAAATAGAAATTTAGAAATTTGCTAAGTTTTCTAAATTTTTGGTAAATTTGGTATCTTTTTATAAATAAAAATGAAATGTATTTAATTTTGCCACTGTCATGAAGTACAATATGTGACAAGAAAACCATCTCAGAATTGCCTGGATAAGTAAACGCGTTTTAAAGTTATTTCCACATAAAGTGACGCATGTCAGATTTGCTAAATTAGGCTGCGTCCTGAAGGTGAAAAATGGCTGTGTCCTGAAGGGGTTAATATTAATATCAGGGCAATGCAGGGGTTAATCATGATCAGGGCAATGAATATTAGTATCAGGGCAATGCAGGGGTTAATATTAATATCAGGGCAATGCATTAGTTAATCATGAATACTCAGCCAGATGCTCGTCTCTAGTGGTTATCGCTCGTTCCAGGGGATGATTCTCACTTGTAGACCCTCGTCATCCTGGGGATGGTTCTTGCTTGGTGCAGGCAAGTGCTCGTGGACTGGTGCGGTGATATAACGTCACTGCACGAGCCCGCGCAAACATGTGCTTCAAGGTGGAGGATCGCTCCTCCTGCCTTTGAAGTGACCGCGTACCTCTGGTGCTGTAACTACAGCGCCAGAGGTACGGGGCATACAGGGGCAGGGGAGCTCTTTGTTTCCCTGTCCCTGTTATGCATAACATCTCCGGCCCTGCCACAGGTGTTAAGCAAAAGGCAGAGGAACTCTTTGATCCTCTGTCTTTTGATATACCCGCAACTGGACCCCGCGCCTGCAGGGGAATTACTCAGATGGGGGGCACCCGTGATTAGGGGTCATTATTTAATATATATAGACATGCATATAATACAGGGCCATATATGTGTATATATATATATATATACATATATATATGTATATACCTATACCCCTACTGGCCAATCTTGGCCAATATATATCAAACACAGGGGCAAACATACCTATATATAAATACACAGATAAATACACTGCGACCCCTTCCCCCACTGGTCATTCAAGGAATAAATATCATATATATATATATATATATATATATATATCAATAATGGGGCATATACTGCACATATATATCTATATATATGTATACGCCTACCTGGCACTTCCCTCTACACAATTCAAGGATGGAATACATAACGTTATGCATTCCCATATAATAGGAGTCTGTGACCAGCATAACAGATCCGTCCGGTTTCCATTATGCAGGACTCCTTGCATTGCGTTATGGTCTGTGGTAACGAAATCCATAACGCAATTCACCATATACCCGACCCAAACTCAAACTTCAAAAGCTGACATTCGCTAATCCCAATCCTTGACCATGACTGAGAAGCTTTAGAATAGCAAGAGAACGCACAGACATCCGGGTTAAATGACCGCCAGATGTCCGTCCATTTAAATTCCATTAATAAGTTCAAGAAAACAGTATTTGGATATTGGCGAGTTGTTTCTCTAGCTGACGTCCTTGCTCCAGCGGCGCCATCAGATAATTTGGTTTGTCCACCATATATTTAGGTAGGTCTTATAATACCTCTGGCTTATAGGAGGGGTATATATCACCGTTCGTACCCCTTCTATCACGCATGGTAAGAAAACGTATCTTCCTTGATCATCCACATGAGATGCAATATATTCATATTTTATCTTAGTATGGATTAATAATGTGAGCTGAGTGATATCCATCTATAATCCAGCTTTTAACCATCCAACCCACCGACTGAAAGCAGATGATTGCCGGAAGATATCTCTTCAACCAATCAAACCTATACCTATACCCCTTACATTCAATGAAATAATCTGTATCATATACAGGTATTACAATCTGATTCAAATGAAAAGGAGGGGAAAGAAAGAAAAAAAAGTGTGACATTTTTTGGGGAAAAGCAGCCCACCTAATGGCTTCCCTGCCTCCGCCATCTCCTCCTTCCTCCTCCACCCACAATGTGGTCTCCCTTCCTCATCTGCCACATTTTGCCTACATTTAGGGGATTGGGGGGGAGTAGCCTCTGACATATATTTATTTATTTATTGCATTTTCATTTTGCTTTTGTCCAGGCCAGCCCCGACCTGCCAGCATTAGCCACTTGCTCATCTTTTTTCTTTGAAGGCATCTCAGCTAGTTAATTCAATATTAAATCACACTGAGACATTGCGTTAGAAGAACTGGAAAATGCACTGAGATCCGTGAAGGATAGGAAAGCTCCTGGAATGATGGACTTCCCTTTGAGATATACAAGGAGGTATTGCCGGTGTTGGAGACTTTGGGGGAGGCCAGTAAAATGGGTAAAACTTCCTGAATCACTGGAGGAGGCAGCGATTGTTGTCTTACCAAGTAGGATAAAGCCCCTTTGGAGCCAGAATAATATATTTTACTCCTAAATACTGAGGTAAAAATGCTTGCAAAAGTTTTGGCAATTAGGTTGGGGAAAATAATAAGACATATATTAGAGGATATTTTTGAATATCTCTTTCAGGGGAGTAGAGAGGGAAGGGAAGGGTATTTGTTATTTGGATGCAGTCAAAGTTTTCGACTGTATAGAATGGGAATACTTATGGGGAGTTCTTATGGCTTTTGGTATAAATTGGATTGAGTTGATATATACAAATCCTAGGGTAAGGGTATCGTTAGACAACAGATGAAATAACTGGAGGGTTTATCCGGACGGGTAGAAAAAGAGATATTACAACTATCAGGGAAGGGTGGGGGGGTCAGCATTTCCTAATTTGAGGTCAACGACAGAATTGGACTGAATTGTATAAAATGGGAGGCAAATCAAGAATTAATATTTGAGGAGCTGGAAACCGGGTTATTAGGTAGGAAAAGTGGGATGAATCTTGTATTGAGTTTGATGAATAAAATATGGGAGGAGGTTAAGATGGGAGTAAAGGGTTATTTAGACTTCACTCACAATATGGAATAATGTACATTTACAAAAAATACAGAAAATGCAACAAAATGTTAATTGGGAACAAAAGGTTATAAATAAGAGATAATGAAGAAATTTGGTACAATAGTACGAGATTATGGGATTTCACAGAGGCATTTGTATAAGTATTTACAGTTAAAGGCTATGTACACCTTCTGAGACATTTGTTTATGATTGCATTTTACTCATTTTTGGCTAAAAATCATATTTTCAATTGGCCTTTATTAAAAATATTGAGCCGTTCTGTCACAGATGGTTAACTGTTTTTCTATCTGTGTGGCTGGTACTTTCACTTTGTGCCAGTCATCTAATAACCCTTATCTATAATTTACTAAGAGGTCATAAACACATATCTAAGCCACATTCTTATCAGTAGGATAAGAACTGAGCTGTTAACAGTGTTTATAATGTCAGAGAGCAGAGATAAGGTTCCCGTCAGCTCCCCAACTGATGGAAAAGAAAGAAAATCCACAGGCTGCTACTGGAGCATCTCAGCTCTGTACAGAGAAAAGGAGGCCATATAAAGGCCAATTGAAATAAATGATTTTTAGCTCAAAATGAGTACAATACAATAATAAAAAAGAATTGCACCAAAAAGGTGTCCATAGCCTTTAAGTAGTGATATTGACTCAGTTCAAAAGAACGGGGTTAAAAGAGACAGATGAGCGCCCAAGGGGTAAAGAACATCATGCTGGGTTGTGGAGATGCCCAAAATTGTTTAGATATTGGTCTGAGATAATGGTATCAATAAATAAAATATATGATCCCCAATAAGTCAGGGACCCGATCACACTGAATGTACAGGTGAAATATCGTGCAAAAGTTTATTGATTTCAGTAATGCAACTTAAAATTAGAATATTGTGAAAAGGTTCAATATTCTCGGCTCAAAGTGTCAGACTCTAGTCAGCTAATTAATCCATACCCCCTGAGCAAAGGGGACCTCAAAATTGTGACTTTGGGGTTTCATAAGCTGTAAGCCAAAATCATCCAAATCATAACAAATAAAGGCTTGAAATCTCTCGCTTTGCCTGTAATGAGTCTCATATGTTAGTTTCACCTTTTAAGTTGCATCACTGAAATAAATGAACTTTGCACGATATTCTAATTTTTCGAGTTGCACCTGTATTTGGGGAGGCTTGAGGCATTTAAGACAGCAGTAGGGGAGCTGTTGTTCCTAGTGTGGGGATTTGCTCTGGTAGTTAGGACTAGCGCATGCAGTATAGAGGCAAAGTACAGAGTTCTTGAAACAAACAGCGGTGTTTATTCACACATTGGTGTATAACAAAATGCAGATAAGGTTTATGACAAAACGCAGGAGGCTTGGTGTCTATTCACACACAAGAAAAGTCCATAAACAATAAAAGTCACCTTTTCTCCTGGGTGTTAATTCACACCCTGTTAGCCGTTCAGCCTCATCAAGTCCATAGGCGGCCTGTTGTTCTTTAGAGGGGCCTGAGTCCTCCAGCCCGGCTCAAACTCAAATCCCAGCACAGCCCTCAGTTCATAGCACAGAGACTCCTGAGCTCCACTGTCGGAGGGAGGTAAATCCACAACACCTGGCAGTGCTGGCTGGTTTTAATGCCTGGCAAAACCCGGCCTGAAAGATGGGGAGTAGTCACCCACCAACCACTTTGACTACTCCCAGGAAGCGTTGTCCCGGATCAGCTATGACAGCCATGCTAAATCTTTAGGTGTCAATTAGCAATAGCTGCTGCTGACACATAAAATTCCAGCTCTTACTTCACCGAGGCCAGGAACCTTGGTGACACATACCTTCCATCCACGATGATTCCAGGTACCTTCTTAAACTAGATTAATGATATTGAAAAAAAACGGAAATCAATGGAACCCTCTACATATTGAGAATGGGGAGAATGCAGTGGATGGTAGGGTGAAAAAGAGAAGGTTATCTAACTAAATAAGGGGAAGAAGTTTTGGAAACCATGGATTACCCAAAGGTAGTTTAAGAGTTATGGAGTAGGAAGAAAGGGATTGGGGAAAATAAATGTAGTACATTTTTTTTTTATTAGTTTGGTTTTGGTTTCGTGTGCCTTCCCTGGGGTGCGGGAGGATGGGGAGGGGGGAAGCAAAATTTTGTATATGATATATTGATTTTGTATACCCTTTATCCAAGGGAATCGGAAGGGGAATTGTTTTTCTCTTGATGTTTTAAATTGAAATATTTAAATAAAGTTAAAGTGGCACTGTCACCAGGATCAACCCTATTAAACCAGACATACTGCCTGGTAGGGCTCATTATGGTGATTAAAATGACACCTTTATGCTGTCTGTATCATATACACTGTGTACTATAGCTTCACCACACTGAGATCTGCTCAGAAAGCTCAAGTCATGGTCCCTCCCATGACAGAGGTGAGAAGATCTGAGAGACTGGCGACACTTGAGGGTATCTGACAGTCTCTCTGTTTTCATCTTGCAGTGTTGTTGTTTGGTAATGACCACACCTTTTGTCAGGTGCAGATTGTGGTCATTACTGAGGCTCTATTTAGTTCTGACTCACACTGCTTACCATGCGGTTGATATTTCCTGCTGGAGCTGGTTTGTTGTTCCTTTGGATCTCCTGCTCCTCCATTCTTCTTTAAGCTAAGTGCATTTTGTTTTGCATTTTGTTGTTCGCTTGAGTGTGTTGTTGTCTAGGACTCAGTGAGACACTGGTTACTTTATCTGGGGAGGAACCAGTAGTCTTATTCCCTGCCACCACTCCTAGGGATTTCCAGGGTCTCCATCACTGAGGTTCCGGTGAATGAGTATTTCCACCGGCAGGGTCTACTCATATTGGCAGGAGTCAGAGAGATGTCTAGAGACTCCTTGGAGGTCACCATTCCTCTCCCTTAGATTTGAGGCCTAGACTCCGATCAATTCCTTCTGTGTGTTATCTGGTATTATCCCCTCCCCATTACCCGTGACATTATCAACCACCCTGAAATCATAGAAACATAGAAACATAGAATGTGTCAGCAGATAAGAACCATTTGGCCCATCTAGTCTGCTCAATATACTAAATACTATGAATAGCCCTTGGCCCTATCTTATATGAAGGATGGCCTTATGCCTATCCCATGCATGCTTAAACTCCTCCACTGTATTTGCAGCTACCACTTCTGCAGGAAGGCTATTCCATGCATCCACTACTCTCTCAGTAAAGTAATACTTCCTGATATTACTTTTAAACCTTTGCCCCTCTAATTTAAAACTATGTCCTCTCGTAGCAGTTTTTCTTCTTGTAAATCTTCTCTCCTCTTTTACCTTGTTGATTCCCTTTATGTATTTAGCAGTCTCTCTCTTCTCCCCTCTGTCTCGTCTTTCTTCCAAGCTATACATGTTAAGGTCCTTTAATCTTTCCTGGTAAGTTTTATCCTGCAATCCATGTACCAGTTTAGTAGCTCTTCTCTGAACTCTCTCCAAAGTATCAATATCCTTCTGGAGATATGGTCTCCAGTACGGAGCACAATACTCCAAATGAGGTCTCACTAGTGCTCTGTAGAGCGGCATGAGCGCCTCCCTCTGTCTACTGGTAATGCCTCTCCCTATAGACCCCAGCATTCTGCTAGCATTTCCTGCTGCTCTGTGACATTGTCTGCCTACCTTTAAGTCTTCTGAAATAATGACCCCTAAATCCCTTTCCTCAGATACTGAGGTTAGGACTGTATCACTGGTTTTATATTCTGCTCTTGGGTTTTTACGCCCCAGGTGCAGTATCTTGCACTTATCAACATTAAATTTTAGTTGCCAGAGTTTTGACCATTCCTCTAGTTTTACTAAGTCCTTTTCCATTTGGTGTATCCCTCCAGGAACATCAACCCTGTTACAAATCTTTGTGTCATCAGCAAAAAGACACACCTTACCATTGAGGCCTTCTGCAATTTCGCTGATAAAGATATTAAACAATATGGGTCCCAGAACAGATCCCTGAGGTACCCCACTGGTAACAAGACCTTGGTCTGAATATACTCCATTGACTACAACCCTCTGTTGCCTGTCCCTCAGCCACTGCCTAATCCATTCAACAATATGGGAGTCCAAGCCCAAAGACTGCACTTTATTGATAAGCCTTCTATGTGGGACAGTATCAAAAGCCTTACTGAAGTCTAGATAAGCGATGTCTACTGCACCTCCTCCATCTATTATTTTAGTCACCCAATCAAAAAAATCAATAAGATTAGTTTGACATGATCTCCCTGAAGTAAACCCATGCTGTTTTTCATCTTTCAATCCAAGGGATTTTAGATGTTCCACAATCCTCTCCTTAAGTATGGTTTCCATTAATTTCCCCACTATTGATGTCAGGCTTACTGGCCTATAGTTGCCCGATTCCTCCCTACTACCTTTCTTGTGAATGGGCACAATATTTGCTCATTTCCAATCTTCTGGGACGACTCCTGTTGCCAGTGATTGGTTAAATAAATCTGTTAATGGTTTTGCTAGTTCACCGCTGAGCTCTTTTAATAGCTTTGGGTGTATACCATCAGGCCCCTGTGACTTATTTGTATTAATTTTAGACAGTTGACTTAGAACCTCTTCCTCTGTAAAGACACATGCATCAAAAGATTCATTTGTCTTCTTTCCTAACTGATGTCCTTCTCCTTCATTTTCCTTTGTAAAAACTGAACAGAAGTATTCATTGAGGCAGTCAGCTAGTTCTGTATCTTCTTCTATATACCTTCCTTCTTTTGTTTTTAATTTGGTAATTCCTTGTTTTAGTTTCCTTTTTTCACTTATGTATCTGAAGAATGCCTTATCGCCTTTTTTCCCTGACTGAGCTCATTTCTCTTCTGCCTGTGCTTTAGAAGCTCTTATAACTTGTTTGGCCTCTCTCTGCCTAATCTTATAAATTTGTCTGTCATCCTCGTTTTTTTTTATTTTTATAATTCCTAAACGCTATCTTTTTGTTTTTAATGATTTTGGCCACTTCTGCTGAGTACCACAGTGATCTCTTCCTTTTTTTGCTTTTACTGACAAGTCTAATGCAATTTTCTGTTGCCTTCAATAGTGCCACTTTTAAGTTGTCCCATTTCTCCTGGACTCCAATGAAACTGTTCAAGTCTGATAGGGACTCGTATACCACTAATCTAATTTTAGAAAAGTCTGTTTTTTTTAAAATCTAAAACTTTTGTTTTTGTGTGGTGTGACTCTGTCACTGTACTTATAGTAAACCACACTGACTGGTGATAACTAGATCCCAAGCTTTCCCCTACAGTAATATCAGATACCAAATTCCCATTTGTGAATACTAAATCTTAAATAGCCTCCTTCCGGGTTGGCTCCTCCACTACTTGCTGTAGAGATAATCCCAGAAGGGAATTTAGAATATCTGTACTTCTGGCAGTGCTAGCTATTTTGGTTTTCCAGTTTACATCTGGAAGATTGAAGTCTCCCATAATGATAACTTCCCCCTTCAATGTCATTTTAGCTATTTCCTCAACTAGTAGATCATCTAGTTCTTTGACTTGGCTAGGTGGTCTATATATCACACCTACACGAGTTACCTTATGATTATCAAGCTGCAAGGTAAACCAAACTGACTCTAAATTGTTCTCGCTAACTTGTATCAAATTAGATTTTATGCTATCTTTCACATACAGGGCCACCCCTCCCCCTGTCTTGCCTTCTCTGTCTTTCCTGTATAGAGAGAACCCTGGTATTGATATATCCCAGGCATTACTCCCCTTGAACCACGTCTCAGTAACAGCCACTACATCTATATTCTCAGATGCCATTATAGCCTCAAGTTCATTGATCTTATTCCCTAGACTGTGAGCATTTGTAGACAAGACTCTGAGCTTATCATTTCTTAACCTTTGTGCTACTGGCCTCTTCTGGCATTGTTCCGGGGGGCAGTTGGACTGCTGGATTATCACTCTTTTGCCCCCCTTTCCTAGTTTAAATGCTTCTTAGCAAATACTTGGAACTGTTCACCGTTTGTCCCAAGATGGACAATAACATCCACTTCCCTTTCCTGCTTTGCTTGCCTAACAATATTAAGGATCCGTCGTCTATCCCTGCTAGCGGTAGCATCAGGGAGACATCTCACAAGTTCAACACCATTCTCCTCAAACTTCACACCTCTTATGATGGAATCGCCCACCAACAGCTGCTTACTATCAATCCTCACCTTCTCCCTTTTGTCTTTGGCTGCAGTCTTACATACTTTAGGCATGGGAGATGATTGTTTCTCACCCACTGTGCTTGAACCATCCTCCATTTTGCTCTTGCACTCTGAAAGTGCTGCAAATGAATTATGGAGAGCCACAGACTGTGGGACATGCCTTCTATCAACAACTCTCAGTCTACCAGAACCTACAGTAACCCATCTTCCATTTCTAGGGAGCCTCTGTGGCAGTGGCATTTCAATGTTCTCAGCCTGAGTTTGTTTAGTGGTTAATTTAAAAATCTCATATTTCAAAAAGGTAATTTCCTGCTGCATTATGGAGAGCTATCTACAGATCAGACAGTATCCAAACCTCTGAAGAGTGGAACCTGAAATAAAAGCACAACAATTCCTGCACAGAACCAGGTCTGCCATTGTAAAGAGGGGAAAGATTTTAAACAAACAAATCTTACTTGTTTAGATTGTATCCACCTCCAGATTACCTCCTGAGTATCTCCAATGCTCTTGTAGATCAGCTCTTGGTAAAGCAGTCTTGGAAAAGCAGCAAGCTATAATTAGCAAGCTAATACTGTGTGGATATATATACACACACTCCCACAAAGGCTCCTCCCCAACAGCAAATTAACACCGTACTCGCCTATGCTCATTTGCAATCAGACAATAGAGATACCGTGTCTATCAAATTCCTTACCTCTCTTGAAACACAGTGTCTGAGTATTCACCAGAAACACCACTGAAGTTCTGCTACAGTGGAAAACTCTGAGTTAGACTGTTAGTCTCCTGAATATCTCCAATGCTCTTGTAGATCAGCTCTTGGTAAAGCAGTCTTGGAAAAGCAGCAAGCTATAATTAGCAAGCTAATACTGTGTGGATATATATACACACACTCCCACAAAGGCTCCTCCCCCAACAACAAATTAACACCTTACTCGCCTATGCTCATTTGCAATCAGACAATAGAGATACCGTGTCTATCAAATTCCTTACCTCTCTTTAAACACAGTGTCTGAGTATTCACCAGAAACACCACTGAAGTCCTGCTACAGTGGAAAAACTCAAAGTTAGACTGTTAGTCTCCTGAATATCTCCAATGCTTTTGTAGATCAGCTCTTGGTAAAGCAGTCTTGGAAAAGCAGCAAGCTATGCCTGAATGTTTGCCATTTTGTTTGTGTCAGTGCAGCGATGGATACTGTTTCTGCACTGGTCAATCATATGCAGGGATTGTCTTTGGAGGTGGCTGACCTCCGCATGGCCATCTCGCAATTTCAGAGACCACAGGCGGCAGCTTCCAGCAGCGGGAACCAGGCCTGTCCTGAACCTAAGGGCTTTTTCCTGGCTGACTGGATCACAATTCCTCCAGTTGGTAGACAAATTTTTCAGAGCTCTGGGGCCTATCTATGATGACCCAGATCGGGTCTCCCTGGCTGAGACTAAATTGTGTGGTTTATGACAGGGAGATCATTCTGCTCAGTCCTATTGCTATGAATTTAGGAGATAAGCAACTGATACTGAGTGGAATGATCCAGCCCTCTGTAGTCAATTCTGTCAAGGGTTATCCAAGAACCTGAAGGACGCCTTGGCATTTCACGAATATCCAGAGTCATTGGAGGCAGCCATGTCTCTGGCTGTACGTATTGATAGACGCCTGAAGGAGAGATCGAAGGTTCCTCTCGCTCGGGACGCACTATCACATGGGGAAGCGGCCTCTTCTGACACTTTGGGTAGGGAGGCACTTGAGCTCATGTCTGATAATGAGCCAATGCAGTTGGGTGAAGTCACTCCTGGACCTAGTGATAAAAACGTTAGGGTTAAGAAAAGACTGCTTTTCCTGTGGTAAAGGGGGACATTTTGTTAACTTATGTCCTTATGTTAAACATCAAGGTGAAAAAGAGAGAAAGAAAACTAATGTAACATAGTATATAAGGCCGAAAAAAGCCCTCTGTCCATCCAGTTCGGCCTGTTATCCTGCAAGTTGATCCAGAGGAAAGGCAAAAAAAAACTGTGAGGTAGAAGCCAATTTTCTACACTTCTACAATTTCCTTCCCGATTCCATTCAGGCATCAGAATAACTCCCCGGATAAACGACCCCTCTCTAGTAGCTATAGCCTGTAATATTATTACACTCCAGAAATACATCCAGGCCCCTCTTGAATTCCTTTATTGTACTCACCATCACCACCTCCTCAGGCAGAGAGTTCCATAGTCTCACTGCTCTTACCGTAAAGAATCCTCTTCTATGTTTGTGTACAAACCTTCTTTTCTCCAGATGCAGAGGATGTCCCCTCGTCACAGTCAGTCCTGGGGATAAATAGATGATGAGAGAGATCTCTGTACTGACCCCTGATATATTTATACATAGTAATTAGATCTCCTCTCAGTCGTCTTTTTTCTAAAGTGAATAACCCTAATGTTGATAATCTTTCAGGGTCCTGTAGTTGCCCCATTCCAGTTATTACTTTAGTTGCCCTCCTCTGAACCCTCTCCAGCTCTGCTATGTCTGCCTTGTTCACAGGAGCCCAGAAATGTTTACAGTCCTCCATGTGTGGTTTGACTAGTGATGTGTAAAGTGGTAGGACCATGTTCTCATCACGTCAACTATGCTCCTTTTGATGCAACCCATTATCTTATTGGCCTTGGCAGCAGCTGCCTGACACTGGTTTTTACAGCTTAGTTTGCTGTTTACTAAAATTCCTAGATCCTTTTCCATGTCAGTGTTACCCAGTGTTTTACCATTTAGTATGTACGGGTGACTTGCATTATTCCTGTCCATGTGCATAACCTTACATTTGTCAGTGTTAAACCTCATCTGCCACTTATCTGCCCAAGCCTCCAATCTATCCAGATCCATCTATAGCAGTATACTGTCCTCTGTAGTATATACACAGTATACTGTCCTCTTCCGTGTCAATTACTTTACACAGTTTAGTGTCATCTGCAAAAAAATATATTTTATTGTGCAAGCCTTCTACAAGATCATTAATAAATATAGTGTAGAAAATAGGGCCCAAATACTGACCCCTGAGGTACTCCACTAGGGACAGTGACCCAATCTCAGTGTGTACTGTTAATAACCACTGTGACGAATACGGACGTCAACTACGTCGAGCTCACGAGATACGGTATGGTCCCTGGTTACCAAGGCGGGACGTTACGCCTTCCCGGAGGAGTGGGTAAGGTCGGCTTGGTACAGTTTACACCGACTCCTCCTTTCCATACGGGCACAGAGAGGCAACAAGCTGAGGCAACCTGGTCACTGCCCCAGTGAAACAGCGCTTCATCAGCCCGGGAAATCTGCAACCAGCTTCTCGTTTGATATAAGCCCGGTCCGTTAACGGGATTATATAGGGTGAGAAACCAACCCGCGGTAGCGTATAACTAGGCCGAAACACGGACGTGGGGATTCGTGATCGAGATACAAGACAGTATAATAAAGAAATAAAAGTGGGGCACTCTCTAAAAGTAAAGGGATCTTTAATATACGTGAAATACAATAAATTAACAATATACAATCAATTCAATAATATTTAAAATAGCGAAGGATAAATGTTAGTTTTGCGATTCAGCAATAAATAAAACCTAAAATAATCAAATATAAGATAAAAGAATATATAGATCCCAATGAATATAAGACAATAAATTTGAATATTTAAGAGTCAGAAAATTCGGATAAATAATCTTAAGAATATTATTTTCCACTGGTAGTGAATGGATACATTTTCCACATGTGCTATGTAAGTGGATAGATGAATAATCGTTTGTATCTTGATAATAATAGGCTTGTGACCAGTCTCTTAAACACATAAGCAGATAGTTAGTCAATACGCATTTTTCATCATATAAAGAGTCGCTAACTTCCGAATAGTGTATTCAATATGCGGACACGCGTCTGGTGCCAATCCCCCCACTAAGGAAAGCAAGGATATTGCGACATTCAGGAGGTCTGGACTTTATGATAAAGAATTGCCAAAGAAAGCACTATTATATGGAAGAGACAAAACCACGTGCAGCAAACAATCCAATTGGCGGGAAAATTCGAATTTGAATATACAGCCCTTGAGACCGGAATCCTAAAGAAAAAACATACCGAGTCGAGGGCCTATCTGTCCAGTGAAAACACCTTCTGGTAAGACAACGCATATCCGATATAAGCGATCGCTTCTTAACCAAATACAGCGGGACGCCGCTGTGCTAGTAAGCAGTTACAACATTGTTGAAAGCCATAACTACTTGGAGCTCTGGCCACTACTAAGACTGTCCGCATATTGAATACACTATTCGGAAGTTAGCGACTCTTTATATGATGAAAAATGCGTATTGACTAACTATCTACTTATGTGTTTAAGAGACTGGTCACAAGCCTATTATTATCAAGATACAAACGATTATTCATCTATCCACTTACATAGCACATGTGGAAAATGTATCCATTCACTACCAGTGGAAAATAATATTCTTAAGATTATTTATCCGAATTTTCGGACTCTTAAATATTCAAATTTATTGTCTTGTATTCATTGGGATCTATATATTCTTTTATCTTATATTTGATTATTTTAGGTTTTATTTATTGCTGAATCGCACTACTAACATTTATCCTTCGCTATTTTAAATATTATTGAATTGATTGTATATTGTTAATTTATTGTATTTCACATATATTAAAGATCCCTTTACTTTTAGAGAGTGCCCCACTTTTATTTCTTTATTATACTCACCTTTATCAGACTGGGTGTTGTCTGTTAGTGGGAGCACCTCTGTTGGATCCCCACCTCATTCGAGTGCGACATTACTCTGTATTGAGATACAAGACAGCACAAGATTAAATTATATATTTAATCACCTTAAGGGCAAACATGCTCATGGTCCAAACATGGTACCGTCATTTGGTTTCTGTGGGGAGAAATGTATATCTCCCCTCCCTGGCACCCGACCTCCAACCTATGACCATGAGCATAAATATATTTGACTTATGTCTGGAATGGACGGGCGATTCATAATTCCTTATGAACTGCCGGTTCCATGATGTCTGGGGAAAATGATCTGGGCAAGGGCTAAGACCCTATGCTGAGAGATTCTTCCAGTTGCATCAGCTTGGTTCCTGGCTGACTGGAGGACGTGTGAATTTGTAAACAAGTGACTTGCTTGAAGCCAGGACCCCTGTGGAGTTCACTACCTCTGCTATCTGACAAGCAGAGGGTTGAAGTGAGAACTTATTTTGCATGTACACTGACCAAGGTGAATTAAATGAAAATCATGGCTGCCATTAAACGATAATCCATATTCCTGAAAACCACCCTCTGAGCCAGTGTCACGACCTTGGTGTTGTAATGCTGTGACACCTTTGCCAGTGGCAACGCATGTGTGTTCTTTGCTCCCCTTCTCCTGGTTCCTCCTCTATATGATGCTGGAAGATTAACTCCCTGGCTGGGTGTGGTCACTTTGGTTTTATTACCTGTGGCTCCCTGGCTGGAGTCAGTTGTACTCCAGCCGTCGTTGGTGCTGGAGCTCTGCTCCAGTCCAGGGTGTTCTATCTGCCTAGTCTTTGAGGGCCACCTAGTGGGACATCGATGTCTCCTGAGATTTCTCTCTGTTGTCATCTCTCTATCTTCCCTTCTCTACCAATGCATATGTTTGGTGATATTTATGTATGGGTGGTTGT
This sequence comes from Bufo gargarizans, assembly GCF_014858855.1. Lineage (NCBI taxonomy): Eukaryota > Metazoa > Chordata > Amphibia > Anura > Bufonidae > Bufo > Bufo gargarizans. The sequence goes on along the minus strand of NW_025334767.1, from coordinate 54,514 downwards.
TGTCTTGTCTAGTTGTTGTTACATGTCTGGTCCCTTGGTGTTTGTAGTCCAGCATCTTTGCTAGACTTGTTCCTGTGTTGTGTACCTCTGTAAGGGGGCTGGTTTCCTGGAGGGGGGAACCATAAGCCTGTATGCAGCACTGCCTGGGGCTGCCATGCACCTTGCGGCATGGGGTCCAGGCAGTAGCTGGTGTGCTGGAGACCTGTGTTTCGGTGTTGTTGGTACGGTGTCCTGTTTGGTGTGTGGGTTCCTGTACTTATGCACGGGTTGCAGTTATGGTGGCTGCGGCAGGTAAGTGTGTTTCTGTGTATTTACCTGCCGATTTAGTTTCTGCATACAGTCTGCTACTTTTCCTTGCAACTAGGTCATTTTAGACTCCTGTTCTTCCGTGTCTTGGAAGAACAGGTCGTCTCTACCCTGCTCCTATGAAAGGGATTATCAGGGCGACTCAGGGCCAAAGGTATCCTGGGTATGAGCCGTCCTACCATCCAGGTCCGTTCATACGGTGAGGAGTTAGGGCGAGGATTAGGGATGCTTTAGGAGGTGACTTGCTCCCTGATCCTGGCGTCCTGGCCTAGGGGGGGTTGGGTTCCCCCCACTCCCTTACTTACTTCTCTTAGGTTACGGGGGGGGGGGGGTTTGCCATCTGGTCCTGGCGATTTGTCTATTTTAATCTTTTTAAGACGCCGCTGTACTTCTTTCTGGGTCAGACAGGGCACTTTTAATGGGGAATTAACTTTTACATTCTACATTTCATCTGACTGTTTATTTTATTCAGTTAATACAGTGGAGAAAAAATAAATTAATAGCGTTACTTTCTCCTCATCGCTCCTCCCCCCTGATTACTCTGTAGAGGGCAGACACCTTCAGATTTATACTTTTTACCACTTATATAATTAAAGAACACTTTAGGGTTAGTTTTGCTCTCTTTGTCAATTAATCTCTCGGTCTCTAGTTTGGCTTCTTTTATTAGTTTTTTACATATTAATTTTTTTTTCCTTATAGTCTTTCAGTGCTTCCTCGCATCCTCCTGTTTTAGTGATTTAAATGCTTTCTTTTTGTCATTTATTGCTTTCTTTACAGTTCTATTTATCCACATCGTTTTTTTCTTGTTCCTTAACCTTTTATTCCCATAAGGTATGTACCTCTCACAATTAGATTTTAGGATGCTTTTAAAAGTATCCCATTTTGTGGCTGTATTTTTATTTTTGAGGACTTTGTCCCTGTAGAAACGCTCTTTTGAATGATTATTGGAAGTTTATTACTTTATGGTCACTATTTCCAAGGTGTCCCCCAACCTGCACATCTGTTGTTCTGTCAGGCCTATTGGTTAATACTAAGTCCAGTATGGCCGTCCCTCTAGTCGGGTCCTGAACCAGTTTGGAGAGGTTATTGTCTTTGGTTATTGCCAAGAACCTGTTTCCTTTATGAGATATACAAGTTTCCGTTTCATAGTCTATATCTGGGTATATTAGGTGGTTTATAATAAACTCCTATTAGTAATTTATTATAGTTTTTGCCTCCCTGTATTTCTACCCACAGAGTGACTCCACATGTTCATGTCCCTCACTTATATCTTCTCGGACTGTGGTCTTTAGACAGGACTCTGAATAAAGGCAGACCCCTCCGTCTCTCCGGTTTTGGCAATCCTTTCTAAACAGACTGTAACCTTGTACATAAACTGTCCAGTCATAGCTATCCTCCAGCCATGTCTCAGTTATTCCCACTGTCATAGTCCTCCTCACACATCACTAATTCCAGTTCCCCAGTTTTATTAGGCATTAGTATACATACAATTAAGAGGTTTATGTATATTTTTTACCCTACACCTTTCCTTCTGAGCTGTTCACCCCCAGTCCCACCACCTCGCCCCCGGTCTCTATCTGCACTATCTTCCCCTCCTATAATGTAATTTTCCTCCCCCCCAGTACCTAGTTTAAACACTTCTCCAACCTTCTAGCCATCTTCTCCCCCCAACACAGCTGCCCCTTCCCCATTGAGGTGCAGCCCATCCCTACGATAGAGCCTTTAGGTGACAGAGAAGTCGCCCAGTTCTCCAGGAACCCCACCCCCTCCTTCCTACACCAGTTCTTGAGCCACTTGTTTCCCTCCCTAATTTCCTGCTGCCTTTCTTGTGTGGCTCGTGGTACAGGCAGTATTTCGGAAAATTCTACCTTTAAGGTCCTTGTCCTCAGTTTGTGACCTAAATCCCTAAAATTATTTTTAAGGACACTCCACCTGCCTCTAACTTTGTCATTGGTTTCGATATGGACCATGACTGTTGGATCTTCTCCAGCCCCTCCCAGTAATCTGTCAACCCGATCCGCGATGTGTCAAACTCGAGCACCAGGAAGACAACACACTGTTCGACAATCCTAGTCTTTGTGACAGATCGCCCTATCTGTACCCATAATTGAGTCTCCCACTACCAGCACCTGTCTGCCCTGCTATCCTGGTCCCCTGCTTACTGGAGCTGACATTCCCCTGACTGGCAGAGGGGGTGATTCGGAGGATCCTGCCCCGATATTGGCTGATGGGGTGGTTGTATCCGCCCTTTTTCCTGAACTTGAGGCAGAGGTGTTGGAGGCCCAGGGAGATGCACCTGATTCTTGTCCTCCAGGGAACTTGTTTGTTCCGTCGTAACTACGGCACAGGGTGTTTCAAGAACATCACAGTACTGTTTTTACGAGACACCCTGGGAGCAGATCCACAGTTGATCTAATTTCCCGGAGATTCTGTTGGCCAGGATTGTGTCAGCTTGTGAGACTTGTGCGCTTGCCAAGGACCAGTACTGTTAAAAGTGCTTCAGGCATCTGCTTTTGCGAATGGTTATATTTTCCCGTTGCAAAAACCAGCAGTAGTCCCCCATCATGTTAGGATTTCAGTGGCCTTGTAGAAATATCTTTATGGAACCGCTCTCCATGTTCGTCATCGTCACTTACGTGTCCCAAATTGGGTGGGAAAAAGTCAAGATGGGAATGTAAGAAATGCACTTTCAATGACATTCGGCAGCCAAGTTGTTCATATGCTGTAAGCATGTTGTCTACTAATTCAGCATAGTCTGCAGCTCGTCTGTTCCCAAGGAGGTTCTGCACTACCAGCACAAATGCATCCAAATCTGAAAGTTCCAGAGGGTTGAGTTTTGTTCTGAATGTGTCATCATGCATTTGTTTGTTGATTTCGGGGCCAATAAAAACTCTGGCCTTTATTTTAGCATCAGTTTTCAGTGTGCTAAACGTCTCCTTCAAATACTGGAAACCATTTAGATCACGATCAAGTGTAATTACAACATTTTTCATTAAACCAAGTTTAATGTGAAGTGGTGGAAGATAAACTTAAAGTGGATCGACCAGTGATCTGCGTTGTACATTGTACTGACCAACTGTGTGCTCGACTCTGAGAGGCCACTGTCTGATTTTGTAATGATTGTTGTCATCACGACTGTTCCATAGGCACAAGAAACACATGTGCTTTGTGTACCCTAACTGTAGGCCAAGCAGCAGTGCTACCACTTTCAGGTCAGCGCAAATTTTGTCAATTGGAATATGCATTAATATCATAACTGAATAGGCTTCGCATGTATAACTTAACCCTTTAAGAACCTCTGCCGTACATATACGGTGGAAGTCCGGTCCTCAAACATGGTGCCCGCTCGCACGTGCAGCGTGTGCCATAGCCGCTGGGTTTCTGTTATTTTAAATAGCAGAGACCAGACCCGCGGCACATGTATGCGATCAGCCATAAGGCTGATCGCATACATTTTCCCTTTCAGATGCCGTAACAGCGTTCCCCGGCTGAGATCGGGGAACCTGTTACATTGATCTAATAGGCTGAAGCCTCAAGCAGGCTTTGGTGCCTATTAGATGACTATACCAATACAGGCCACTAGGTGGCAGCATTGCATTGGTATAGTGCAAATTAAGTGTTCAATGGTGTATTTATAGACATCAATGAACACAATAGGCAATCTAATGAATTGCCAGTTATCATCACCCAAGGTGACTTAAAAAAAAGTTAAAAAAAAGCTAAAAAAAGTTTTTGCAAATATAAATAATAAATAAATAAATAAAAGTTCAAATCACCCCCCTTTCCTTAAAATAAAAATACTTAAACAATAAAAAAATAAACATCATGGGCATCACCGCGTGCGAAAATGCCCATACTATTAAAATATAACAATATTAATGGCATACAGCAAATGGCGTAATGGGGAAAAAAAAATAGTTTTTGTCACTTCAACTACCCAATTTTTTTTTTATAAAAAGTGATCAAAAAGTCGCACACACTTCAAATTGGTATCACCGAAAAGAGCAGATCATCCTGCAAAAAATGAGCCCTCACACAGTCCCGTACACAAAACTACAAAAAAGTTATAGGGGTCCTTTCCTCTTGTTTCTTTTCCTTTTCCTTCCTTCTACTCTTTCATTCCCTCATCTATTCTCCTCTTTTTTTCCTTTCCGATCTCATACTCTTCTTAATGTCTCCAGTTACTATGTTACTTTTACAGACTTTTGAGGTTTCAGATAAAATAAGTGAAACTACAAGCGGCTGAGAAATGAGGAGACCTATCCTGACTCTTCCCTCTCCTCTCCCATTTTTTATCTTTCTCTCCTCCTTTCCTTTATTTTACTGCTCTCTTCTTTCCTTTGTCTCCTCTCCTTTGCTTTTCTGTCCTATTCTTTTTTATCTTCTCCTTTCCTTTCTTATACACTTCTCAATGTCTAGATGCACACGGCCGTGGTTTTGGTCTGCATCCGAGCCGCAGTTTTGGCGGCTCGGATGCGGACCCATTCACTTCAATGGGGCCGCAAGAGATGCTCCGTTCTGTGCTCCGCAAAAAAAAAAAATAACCTGTCCTATTCTTGTCCGCGTTTTGCGGACAAGAATAGGCAGTATATTAAAGGCTGTCTGTGCCGTTCCGCAAATTGCGTAAAGCACATGGACGCCATCCGTGTTTTGCGGATCCGTGATTTGTGGACCACAAAACACACAACGGTCGTGTGCATGTAGCCTTTTACTGTGTTTTGAGGTTTCAGGCAAGATAATGGCTCCATTACTGACGACAAGCCTTTAGGTGACTGATGTATGGCACTGAGCGATGACAGGTGCACTTTAGGCTAGGTCTACACGACGACATTTGTCACGCGACAGATAGGGCGCAACAGTTGTCGCACTGCAACATGCGACATGCTGCGACTGCGACACGACAGTCGCAGAAAAATCCATCTCGAATGGATTTTCTGCGACTGTCGCGTCGCAGTCGCAGCATGTCGCGTGTTGCAGTGCGACACCATAGACTGCCATTATAAAAATTGTCGCGCGACATTGGTGCAACAAAATGTCGCGCAACAAATGTCGTCGTGTAGACCTAGCCTAAAGGCTGAGCTCAGTGCTGTTGAACGGCTGGTGACAAGCAGCAATTCTACAGCCAATAGTCAAGCAATGACTCCTAAAATTTCCCTAAAATTCCTTATGGGCAAACAGAAGTAGAAGTAAAAAAAAAAAACAAGATGCTCGTGTTGCTACTGTTTGTGCATTTTCCATTGATGACAACGAGAAAAATGAGACTACAGCAGGGGCGCTCATTAAAATCTTAATGTAATATCCGCTGCTACTTCAAAAATGTTTATCTAATATCACAAGGGACCCCATGTGGCCCCAACCTAAAAGTTTTTACAGCCTTCATCCTTCTCAGGAGGTAATGATGTTACAGGAGAGCAGAAGGCTTACTGGACACCATTATATTATAATTAGGGATGAGCGAACTCGAACTGTATAGTTCGGGTTCGTACCGAATTTTGGGGTGTCCGTGACACGGACCCGAACCCGGACATTTTCGTAAAAGTCCGGGTTCGGGTTCGGTGTTCGTCGCTTTCTTCGCGCTTTTGTGACGCTTTCTTGGCGCTTTTTGAAAGGCTGCAAAGCAGCCAATCAACAAGCGTCATACTACTTGCCCCAAGAGGCCATCACAGCCATGCCTACTATTGGCATGGCTGTGATTGGCCAGAGCACCATGTGACCCAGCCTCTATTTAAGCTGGAGTCACATAGCGCCGCCCGTCACTCTGCTCTGATTAGCGTAGGGAGAGGTTGCGGCTGCGACAGTAGGGCGAGATTAGGCAGATTAACTCCTCCAAAGGACTTGATTAACTGATCGATCTGCAGCTGTGGATCATTGAGCTGCTGATCCTCAATTGCTCACTGTTTTTAGGCTGCACAGACCGTTTGTCAGTCTCATTTTTCTGGGGTGATCGGCGGCCATTTTGTGTCTTGTGGTGCGCCAGCACAAGCTGCGACCAAGTGCATTTAACCCTCAATGGTGTGGTTGTTTTTTGGCTAAAGCCTACATCAGGGTGAAGCTGTCACACCAAGTGCATTTAACCAGCAATAGTCTGTTCATTTTTTGGCCATATACAAAATCAGGGGCAAGCTGCGCCTGTCACCAAGTGCATTTAACCCTCAATGGTGTGGTTGTTTTTTGGCTAAAGCCTACATCAGGGTGAAGCTGTCACACCAAGTGCATTTAACCAGCAATAGTCTGTTCATTTTTTGGCCATATACAAAATCAGGGGCAAGCTGCGCCTGTCACCAAGTGCATTTAACCCTCAATGGTGTGGTTGTTTTTTGGCTAAAGCCTACATCAGGGTGAAGCTGTCACACCAAGTGCATTTAACCAGCAATAGTCTGTTCATTTTTTGGCCATATACAAAATCAGGGGCAAGCTGCGCCTGTCACCAAGTGCATTTAACCCTCAATGGTGTGGTTGTTTTTTGGCTAAAGCCTACATCAGGGTGAAGCTGTCACACCAAGTGCATTTAACCAGCAATAGTCTGTTCATTTTTTGGCCATATCCCAGTCTAATTCTGTCACTAAATCCATACCGGTCACCCAGCGCCTAAATACTAGGCCTCAAATTTATATCCAGCTAAATCTGTCCCTAGTGCTGTAGCTGGGCGAGTTATTTAGTGTCCGTTCAAGCACATTTCTTGTTCTGGGTTGAAATACAATTCTCAATTTAGCAATTTCATAATTTAGTGGTTCCTGCTATATCAGAGCTCTTTGAAATCTATCCCAAAAAGGGTATATAATATTGAAGGTGCACATAGGGTCATTCAGAGTAACTTCACACACACCCGCTACTGTGTATTTCCAAGTCTAATTCTGTCACTAAATCCATACCGGTGACCCAGCGCCTAAATACTAGGCCTCAAATTTAATTCCCTCTAAATCTCTCGTTACCCACCGCTGTACTGTTGTTGCTGGGCAAGATATTTAGTGTCCGTCAAAGCACATTTTTTGTTCTGGGTTGAAGTACAATTCCCAATTTAGCAATTTCATAATTTAGTGGTTTCTGCTATATCAGAGCTATTTGAAATCTATCCCAAAAAGGGTATATAATATTGAAGGTGCACATAGGGTCATTCAGAATAACTTCACACACACCCGCTACTGTGTATTTCCAAGTCTAATTCTGTCACTAAACCCATACCTGTCACCCAGCGCCTAAATACTAGGCCTCAAATTTAAATCCCTCTAAATCTCTCGTTACCGTTGTCCTGTTGTAGCTGGGAAAGTTATTTAGTGCCCGTCAAAGCACATTTTTTGTTCTGGGTTGAAGTACAATTCCCAATTTAGCAATTTCATAATTTAGTGGTTCCTGCTATATCAGAGCTATTTGAAATCTATCCCAAAAAGGGTATATAATATTGAAGGTGCACATAGGGTCATTCAGAATAACTTCACACACACCCGCTACTGTGTATTTCCAAGTCTAATTCTGTCACTAAATCCATACCGGTGACCCAGCGCCTAAATACTAGGCCTCAAATTTAATTCCCTCTAAATCTCTCGTTACCCACCGCTGTACTGTTGTTGCTGGGCAAGATATTTAGTGTCCGTCAAAGCACATTTTTTGTTCTGGGTTGAAGTACAATTCCCAATTTAGCAATTTCATAATTTAGTGGTTTCTGCTATATCAGAGCTATTTGAAATCTATCCCTAAAAGGGTATATAATATTGAAGGTGCACATAGGGTCATTCAGAATAACTTCACACACACCCGCTACTGTGTATTTCCAAGTCTAATTCTGTCACTAAATCCATACCGGTGACCCAGCGCCTAAATACTAGGCCTCAAATTTAATTCCCTCTAAATCTCTCGTTACCCACCGGTGTACTGTTGTTGCTGGGCAAGATATTTAGTGTCCGTCAAAGCACATTTTTTGTTCTGGGTTGAAGTACAATTCCCAATTTAGCAATTTCATAATTTAGTGGTTTCTGCTATATCAGAGCTATTTGAAATCTATCCCTAAAAGGGTATATAATATTGAAGGTGCACATAGGGTCATTCAGAATAACTTCACACACACGCTTCTGTGCATTTCCAAGTCTAATTCTGTCACTAAATCCATACCGGTGACCCAGCGCCTAAATACTAGGCCTCAAATTTAAATCCCTCTAAATCTCTCGTTACCCACCACTGTACTGTTGTTGCTGGGCAAGATATTTAGTGTCCGTCAAAGCACATTTTTTGTTCTGGGTTGAAGTACAATTCCCAATTTAGCAATTTCATAATTTAGTGGTTTCTGCTATATCAGAGCTATTTGAAATCTATCCCTAAAAGGGTATATAATATTGAAGGTGCACATAGGGTCATTCAGAATAACTTCACACACACGCTTCTGTGCATTTCCAAGTCTAATTCTGTCACTAAATCCATACCGGTGACCCAGCGCCTAAATACTAGGCCTCAAATTTAAATCCCTCTAAATCTCTCGTTACCCACCGCTGTACTGTTGTTGCTGGGCAAGATATTTAGTGTCCGTCAAAGCACATTTTTTGTTCTGGGTTGAAGTACAATTCCCAATTTAGCAATTTCATAATTTAGTGGTTTCTGCTATATCAGAGCTATTTGAAATCTATCCCTAAAAGGGTATATAATATTGAAGGTGCACATAGGGTCATTCAGAATAACTTCACACACACGCTTCTGTGCATTTCCAAGTCTAATTCTGTCACTAAATCCATACCGGTCACCCAGCGCCTAAATACTAGGCCTCAAATTTATATCCCGCTGAATTTGAATACAATACATTGGGCCAAATAATATATTTGTTGTTGTGGTGAACCATAACAATGAGAAAAACATCTAGTAAGGGACGCGGACGTGGACATGGTCGTGGTGGTGTTAGTGGACCCTCTGGTGCTGGGAGAGGACGTGGCCGTTCTGCCACATCCACACGTCCTAGTGTACCAACTACCTCAGGTCCCAGTAGCCGCCAGAATTTACAGCGATATATGGTGGGGCCCAATGCCGTTCTAAGGATGGTAAGGCCTGAGCAGGTACAGGCATTAGTCAATTGGGTGGCCGACAGTGGATCCAGCACGTTCACATTATCTCCCACCCAGTCTTCTGCAGAAAGCGCACAGATGGCGCCTGAAAACCAACCCCATCAGTCTGTCACATCACCCCCATGCATACCAGGGAAACTGTCTCAGCCTCAAGTTATGCAGCAGTCTCTTATGCTGTTTGAAGACTCCGCTGGCAGGGTTTCCCAAGGGCATCCACCTAGCCCTTCCCCAGCGGTGAAAGACATAGAATGCACTGACGCACAACCACTTATGTTTCCTGATGATGAGGACATGGGAATACCACCTCAGCATGTCTCTGATGATGACGAAACACAGGTGCCAACTGCTGCGTCTTTCTGCAGTGTGCAGACTGAACAGGAGGTCAGGGATCAAGACTGGGTGGAAGACGATGCAGGGGACGATGAGGTCCTAGACCCCACATGGAATGAAGGTCGTGCCACTGACTTTCACAGTTCGGAGGAAGAGGCAGTGGTGAGACCGAGCCAACAGCGTAGCAAAAGAGGGAGCAGTGGGCAAAAGCAGAACACCCGCCGCCAAGAGACTCCGCCTGCTACTGACCGCCGCCATCTGGGACCGAGCACCCCAAAGGCAGCTTCAAGGAGTTCCCTGGCATGGCACTTCTTCAAACAATGTGCTGACGACAAGACCCGAGTGGTTTGCACGCTGTGCCATCAGAGCCTGAAGCGAGGCATTAACGTTCTGAACCTGAGCACAACCTGCATGACCAGGCACCTGCATGCAAAGCATGAACTGCAGTGGAGTAAACACCTTAAAACCAAGGAAGTCACTCAGGCTCCCCCTGCTACCTCTTCTGCTGCTGCCGCCTCGGCCTATTCTGCTGCTGCCGCCTCGGCCTCTTCCTCCGCCTCTGGAGGAACGTTGGCACCTGCCGCCCAGCAAACAGGGGATGTACCACCAACACCACCACCACCACCTCCGTCACCAAGCGTCTCAACCATGTCACACGCCAGCGTTCAGCTCTCCATCTCACAAACATTTGATAGAAAGCGTAAATTCCCACCTAGCCACCCTCGATCCCTGGCCCTGAATGCCAGCATTTCTAAACTACTGGCCTATGAAATGCTGTCATTTAGGCTGGTGGACACAGACAGCTTCAAACAGCTCATGTCGCTTGCTGTCCCACAGTATGTTGTTCCCAGCCGGCACTACTTCTCCAAGAGAGCCGTGCCTTCCCTGCACAACCAAGTATCCGATAAAATCAAGTGTGCACTGCGCAACGCCATCTGTAGCAAGGTCCACCTAACCACAGATACGTGGACCAGTAAGCACGGCCAGGGACGCTATATCTCCCTAACTGCACACTGGGTAAATGTAGTGGCAGCTGGGCCCCAGGCGGAGAGCTGTTTGGCGCACGTCCTGCCGCCGCCAAGGATCGCAGGGCAACATTCTTTGCCTCCTGTTGCCACCTCCTCCTTCTCGGCTTCCTCCTCCTCTTCTTCCACCTGCTCATCCAGTCAGCCACACACCTTCACCACCAACTTCAGCACAGCCCGGGGTAAACGTCAGCAGGCCATTCTGAAACTCATATGTTTGGGGGACAGGCCCCACACCGCACAGGAGTTGTGGCGGGGTATTGAACAACAGACCGACGAGTGGTTGCTGCCGGTGAGCCTCAAGCCCGGCCTGGTGGTGTGTGATAATGGGCGAAATCTCGTTGCAGCTCTGGGACTAGCCAATTTGACGCACATCCCTTGCTTGGCGCATGTGCTGAATTTGGTGGTGCAGAAGTTCATTCACAACTACCCCGACATGTCAGAGCTGCTGCATAAAGTGCGGGCCGTCTGTTCGCGCTTCCGGCGTTCACATCCTGCCGCTGCTCGCCTGTCTGCGCTACAGCGTAACTTCGGCCTTCCCGCTCACCGCCTCATATGCGACGTGCCCACCAGGTGGAACTCCACCTTGCACATGCTGGACAGACTGTGCGAGCAGCAGCAGGCCATAGTGGAGTTTCAGCTGCAGCACGCACGGGTCAGTCGCACTACAGAACAGCACCACTTCACCACCAATGACTGGGCCTCCATGCGAGACCTGTGTGCCCTGTTGCGCTGTTTCGAGTACTCCACCAACATGGCCAGTGGCGATGACACCGTTATCAGCGTTACAATACCACTTCTATGTCTCCTTGAGAAAACACTTAGGGCGATGATGGAACAGGAGGTGGCCCAGGAGGAGGAGGAGGAGGATGAGGAAGAGGGGTCATTTTTAGCACTTTCAGGCCAGTCTCTTCGAAGTGACTCAGAGGGAGGTTTTTTGCAACAGCAGAGGCCAGGTACAAATGTGGCCAGCCAGGGCCCACTACTGGAGGACGAGGAGGACGAGGATGAGGAGGAGGTGGAGGAGGATGAGGATGAAGCATGGTCACAGCGGGGTGGCACCCAACGCAGCTCGGGTCCATCACTGGTGCGTGGCTGGGGGGAAAGGCAGGACGATGACGATACGCCTCCCACAGAGGACAGCTTGTCCTTACCCCTGGGCAGCCTGGCACACATGAGCGACTACATGCTGCAGTGCCTGCGCAACGACAGCAGAGTTGCCCACATTTTAACCTGTGCGGACTACTGGGTTGCCACCCTGCTGGATCCACGCTACAAAGACAATGTGCCCACCTTACTTCCTGCACTGGAGCGTGATAGGAAGATGCGCGAGTACAAGCGCACGTTGGTAGACGCGCTACTGAGAGCATTCCCAAATGTCACAGGGGAACAAGTGGAAGCCCAAGGCCAAGGCAGAGGAGGAGCAAGAGGTCGCCAAGGCAGCTGTGTCACGGCCAGCTCCTCTGAGGGCAGGGTTAGCATGGCAGAGATGTGGAAAACTTTTGTCAACACGCCACAGCTAACTGCACCACCACCTGATACGCAACGTGTTAGCAGGAGGCAACATTTCACTAACATGGTGGAACAGTACGTGTGCACACCCCTCCACGTACTGACTGATGGTTCGGCCCCATTCAACTTCTGGGTCTCTAAATTGTCCACGTGGCCAGAGCTAGCCTTTTATGCCTTGGAGGTGCTGGCCTGCCCGGCAGCCAGCGTTTTGTCTGAACGTGTATTCAGCACGGCAGGGGGCGTCATTACAGACAAACGCAGCCGCCTGTCTACAGCCAATGTGGACAAGCTGACGTTCATAAAAATGAACCAGGCATGGATCCCACAGGACCTGTCCGTCCCTTGTCCAGATTAGACATTAACTACCTCCCCATAACCATATATTATTGGACTCCAGGGCACTTCCTCATTCAATCCTATTTTTATTTTCATTTTACCATTATATTGCGATGCTACCCAAAGTTGAATGAACCTCTCCTCTGCCTGTGTGCTAGGCCTAAATATATGCCAATGGACTGTTGCAGTGGTGGCTGACATGAAGCCTGATTCTCTGCTATGACATGCAGACTAATTCTCTGCTGACATGAAGCCAGATTGTCTGTTACGGGACCTCTCTCCTCTGCCTGGGTGCTGGGCCTAAATTTATGACCATGGACTGTTGCAGTGGTGGCTGACGTGAAGCCTGATTCTCTGCTATGACATGCAGACTGATTCTCTGCTGACATGAAGCCAGATCGTCTGTTACGGGACCTCTCTGCTCTGCCTGTGTGCTAGGCCTAAATATATGCCAATGGACTGTTGCAGTGGTGGGTGACGTGAAGCCTCATTCTCTGCTATGACATGCAGACTGATTCTCTGCTGACATGAAGCCAGATTGTCTGTTACGGGACCTCTCTGCTCTGCCTGTGTGCTAGGCCTAAATATATGCCAATGGACTGTTGCAGTGGTGGGTGACGTGAAGCCTCATTCTCTGCTATGACATGCAGACTGATTCTCTGCTGACATGAAGCCAGATCCTCTGTTACGGGAGCTCTCTCCTCTGCCTGGGTGCTGGGCCTAAATTTATGACAATTGACTGTTGCAGTGGTGGGTGACGTGAAGCCTGATTCTCTGCTATGATATGAAGACTGATTCTCTGCTGACATGAAGCCAGATTGTCTGTTACGGGACCTTTCTCCTCTGCCTGGGTTCTGGGCCTAAATTTATGAAAATTGACTCTTACAGTGGTGGGTGACGTGAAGCCTGATTCTCTGCTATGATATGAAGACTGATTCTCTGCTGACATGAAGCCAGATTCTCTGTTACGGGACCTCTCTCCTCTGCCTGGGTGCTGGGTAGTGTTGAGCGCGAATATTCGAAAAGCAAATTTTTTTCGCGAATATCGCAACTTCGCGATTTCGCGAATATTTCGAATATAGTGCTATATATTCGTAAAAACGAATATTCGTTTTTTGTTTCCCCCCCCCCCCCCACAAAATTACAGTACACATATAATTGATTGTTTCCCAAAGGTCCAACAGCTCAGATCTTACTCACATTGCCTAGAAAGTGATTGAGGCGCGAATCTTCGTAAGGCGATTTTATTAGCGCACATGCGAATATCGGCACGTCCCAGAACAGAGGCAAAGGGCTTTGCATTCATACATTAGTGAATTGAGTTGCGAATCTTCGTAAGGCGATTTTATTAGCGCACATGCGAATATCTACACTTGTCCCAGAACAGAGGCAAAGGGCTTTGCATTCATACATTAGTGATTGAATTGAGCTGCGAATCTTCGTAAGGCGATTTTATTAACGCAAATGCAAATATCTACACTTGTCCCCAGAACAGAGAGGCAAAGGCCTGTGCATTCATATAGTATAGCACCATATTCGCGAATACGTAGAACTTCGTAAAAGTCGATTTACGAATATTCGTATTTTTTATTTTACTTTCCACCTTACAGATTACATTGATCTGTACTCTGTCAACTACTGTCATCACCCCCCACTGTATCTCGATTGATTCCCAAAAGTCTCACATTCCCTAGAAAGTGATTGAGGTGCGAATCTTCGTAAGGCGATTTTATTAGCGCACATGCGAATATCTACACTTGTCCCAGAACAGAGGCAAAGGGCATTGCATTCATACATTAGTGATTGAATTGAGTTGCGAATCTTCGTAAGGCGATTTCATTAGCGCACATGTGAATTTTGCATAGCATATGTATTATGCGATAATTCGAATTATCGCATATGCGAAATAATAACGAATTTGAATAATCGCGAATATTTTACGAATATTCTTTCGAATATTCACAAAATTTCGCGAATTCGAATATGGGACATGCCGCTCAACACTAGTGCTGGGCCTAAATTTATGACAATGGACTGTTGCAGTGGTGGGTGACGTGAAGCCTGATTCTCTGCTATGACATGCAGACTGATTCTCTGCTGACATGAAGCCAGATTGTCTGTTACGGGACCTCTCTCCTCTGCCTGGGTGCTGGGCCTAAATATATGCCAATGGACTGTTGCAGTGGTGGCTGACGTGAAGCCTCATTCTCTGCTATGACATGCAGACTAATTCTCTGCTGACATGAAGACAGATTCTCTGTTACGGGACCTCTCTCCTCTGCCTGGGTGCCGGGGCCTAAATATCTGAGAATGGACTGTTCCAGTGGTGGCTGACGTGAAGCCTCATTCTCTGCTATGACATGCAGACTAATTCTCTGCTGACATGAAGACAGATTCTCTGTTACGGGACCTCCCTCCTCTGCCTGGGTGCTGGGCCTAAATATATGCCAATGGACTGTTGCAGTGGTGGCTGACGTGAAGCCTCATTCTCTGCTATGACATGCAGACTAATTCTCTGCTGACATGAAGACAGATTCTCTGTTACGGGACCTCCCTCCTCTGCCTGGGTGCTGGGCCTAAATATATGCCAATGGACTGTTGCAGTGGTGGCTGACGTGAAGCCTCATTCTCTGCTATGACATGCAGACTGATTCTCTGCTGACATGAAGCCAGATTCTCTGTTACGGGACCTCTCTCCTCTGCCTGTGTGTGTGCTGGGCCTAAATATATGCCAATGGACTGTTGCAGTGGTGGCTGACGTGAAGCCTCATTCTCTGCTATGACATGCAGACTGATTCTCTGCTGACATGAAGCCAGATTCTCTGTTACGGGACCTCTCTCCTCTGCCTGTGTGTGTGCTGGGCCTAAATATATGCCAATGGACTGTTGCAGTGGTGGCTGACGTGAAGCCTCATTCTCTGCTATGACATGCAGACTAATTCTCTGCTGACATGAAGACAGATTCTCTGTTACGGGACCTCCCTCCTCTGCCTGGGTGCTGGGCCTAAATATATGCCAATGGACTGTTGCAGTGGTGGCTGACGTGAAGCCTCATTCTCTGCTATGACATGCAGACTAATTCTCTGCTGACATGAAGACAGATTCTCTGTTACGGGACCTCTCTCCTCTGCCTGGGTGCCGGGGCCTAAATATCTGAGAATGGACTGTTCCAGTGGTGGGTGACGGGAAGCCAGATTCTCTGCTATGGAACCTCTCTCCAATTGATTTTGGTTAATTTTTATTTATTTAATTTTTATTTTAATTCATTTCCCTATCCACATTTGTTTGCAGGGGATTTACCTACATGTTGCTGCCTTTTGCAGCCCTCTAGCTCTTTCCTGGGCTGTTTTACAGCCTTTTTAGTGCCGAAAAGTTCGGGTCCCCATTGACTTCAATGGGGTTCGGGTTCGGGACGAAGTTCGGATCGGGTTCGGATCCCGAACCCGAACATTTCCGGGATGTTCGGCCGAACTTCTCGAACCCGAACATCCAGGTGTTCGCTCAACTCTAATTATAATATAATATTTTTCTACAGTAGACAATGGTGGCGTCCTCCCAGGCGCTGATTACACTGCCCCTCCCCCCTCGTTACAAGTTATGTTACATACTAACCATTCATAATTACTTGTAAATGATCACAGATGTGTAGACCCAGCTCATTGTCATCAAATGACTGGAGACGTACCTGTGATGGACCACTGCAAACCGGGGCAGACATTACGTCATGTCATCAGGGCTGGGAGGAAATGATTCTGCGCTGCGCCAACGTCAGGGAACAGAATCAGCCTGTAATCAACCAATCAACCGGAATGATAAGATTGTGCATTACTTGGTAGAGGCTGCCGGGGGCCAAGAACGCTTACACTCTGGGGGCCTGTTTTTATTATAATGTTGATGTCTGTAAATTAATTTATAAAATGTAACTTGTTTACAATTGTGGTAATTTAACTATAAAAGAAACGGAATCATGTTTTGAAATACATGTGCTTATCTTATATATCATCATAATAGTGAGTGCAGCTCTGGAGTATAATACAGGATGTAACTCAGGATCAGTACAGGATAAGTAATGTATGTACACAGTGACTGCACCAGCAGAACAGTGAGTGCAGCTCTGGAGTATAATACAGGATGTAACTCAGGATCAGTACAGGATAAGTAATGTATGTACACAGTGACTGCACCAGCAGAATAGTGAGTGCAGCTCTGGAGTATAATACAGGATGTAACTAAATGATTTTCCTATTTCATGGCGTAAAGTCATAGTTTTATTAAAGACACGGAGGCGAGTATTGCTATCTCCTTCTTTACTGAACCACCAATAGCAGCAAAGAGAAAAAAATTAACATACAGGGAACCATAGCAACCAATGTCCCTCCCCTACGGCCCCTATAATAGGCCGCTCCTCCTATGGCTATTCCTCTTTCTTTGGGATCCTGGTGCCAACATCCCGAACAATCCAACGAACTCTGAATATCAACCGGAACGAAGAACTCCACTCTGTACGAAGCAGGAACCAGCAGTCGCCAACCTGGTCAACCACCGAAGAACTTTAAATCGGAACACGGTATACCATCCTTGAAGAAGCTTCAACCTGAAAGAGAGAACAGACCATGGGCCTAGGTGAAACCGGCATGTCAGGACAAGAGCATCGGACACCAACTGCTCAAACAGACCCGATAGGGGTTGAATGACCAACGACAATAAAGTGCATTAACAAACACTACAATGGCAATGAAATAACCAACAGAGCAATAAATACAATGTCATTAATAAATAACAGGACAATAAATACCGCAAAGACATATACATAAGCGAGCCCTGAAAGAAAACAACCCACCAAAAGACCCAAGGGAGGGAAACAGGGTGGGCAATACTCGCCTCCGTGTCTTTAATAAAACTATGACTTTACGTCATGAAATAGGAAAATCATTTAGTTTTACATCAAGACACGGAGGCTCATATTGCAAGTTCAAAGCCTGTCAATAATTGAAGCAAACAAATTAGCTGGAGGACGGAAATAGAACTCCCTGAACGTGGTAACATTAGACCAGTCGGCCAGGCGCATCACGTCCTCCAACCTGGCCCCCGAAACCGCCAGGGCGGTGGCAGAGGCCCCCCGTGCGGAATGGGCAGTGAAGACAGAAGTTTCAACACCCGCCAACGACATAACCCATTTAAGCCAACGAGCTAACGTAGGGCTAGCCACCGGGCCAAACGGATGCCGAATAGAAACGAACAGCTGTGGCCTGGTCGGAGACCTGTGTGCCAGAGTCCTGGACTCGTACTCCCGAAGGCACGCCACTGGGCATAAGATCGGAGCCGTCGGAAAACTAGGGTAGGACACGAACCGGATGCTAGTCTTAGTGCGACGCGAGATGTTAAAGGTAACCCCATCCGGGGTAAACGAACGCGCGTCGTAGTCAAGGGCCCTCACATCCGACACTCTCTTACATGAAATGAGGCAAAACAGTGCCAACAATTTAGCAGACAATTGCCGAATGGACAAAGCCGAATTCTCGGGCCAAGAGGCCAAAAAGCCCAAAACCAGGGAGACATCCCAAGTAGTGGAAAAACGAGGCCGAGGGGGACGAGACAACCGAGCCCCCCGAAGGAGGCGAGACACGGAAGGATGTTGACCAGCCGCGACACCCGCGTAGCCCTCGTGGGTAGAAGAAATAGCGGACCTGAAAAGTTTAATGGTCCGATAAGCCTTCCCCGCCTCAAAGAGAGAGGTGAGGAAACACAGCAGGTCAGCTACAGGTGCCGAAACGGGATCCAGGTCCCGTTCCACGCACCAATTAGCCCAAGTTCTCCAGGCTGCCCGGTAAGACTTTCGGGTGCCGGGAGCCCACGCGCTGTCCAATAGTCGTCGAGTCGCAGCCGAAATTCCCTCGAAAGATCCAGGTGTCCTGAGATCCGGCACGCCAGCAGCCGCAGGGATCCGTCGAGGAGGAGGGGATGAAGTAGACCCTGAGGGTTGCGTAGGAGATCCAACCGGTTCGGGAGAAGCACAGGAACCTCCACCAGAATCTTCAACAATGAAGGGAACCAAACCTGGGATCCCCAGAACGGGACCACCAGAACCAGATCCGCCCGATGGCGGAGAACCTGCAGGAGAGTCCTCGGGATCATTGAGAACGGAGGAAACGCGTACAGGCGAGACACCGACCAGTCCTGGAGGAAAGCATCCACCGCCACCGCTTCCGGGTCCGGACGCCAGCTGAAGAACCGGGTTAGCTGCCTGTTGAGCCAAGAGGCGAAGAGATCGACGGACATCGGACCCCACACATCCGAAATCGCCGCGAACACCAGCGGATCCAACTGCCAATCGCTGCCGTCCGACAGGTAG
The DNA here is from genome assembly GCF_014858855.1 of Bufo gargarizans. Taxonomy (NCBI): domain Eukaryota; kingdom Metazoa; phylum Chordata; class Amphibia; order Anura; family Bufonidae; genus Bufo; species Bufo gargarizans. The sequence goes on along the minus strand of NW_025334767.1, from coordinate 35,609 downwards.
CGAGAGTTCCAATCCGCCTGAATGTTGCTCAACCCTGGCAAATACTCCGCCTGCACCATGATATCCCTGGACAGGCAGAACGACCAAAATTCTTTGGCCAAACGCGCCAAAGTGGCCGAGCGAGTACCCCCCAGACGGTTGACATACCGGACCGCCGACACGTTGTCCATCCGTAGCCGGATACACGCGTTGGCGATCCCGTTGGAGAAACTCTTCACAGCGAAGGACCCCGCCAAGAGCTCCAACGCATTGATGTGCAGGAGGGATTCCTCCGCCGACCAGGGACCCCCAGTGGAGACACCGTTGCAATGGGCCCCCCAGCCCTGGAGGCTCGCGTCCGATTCGATCGACAACTCCGGCAGGGACCCAAAAATTGCTCTCCCGTTCCACGCTTCCAGGTTGGCTATCCACCAACTCAGTTCCTCGCTTCCGAGTCCAGAACCACCGCGTCCGCAAAGGAGGCACCGGTCCGAAGATGGGCGATCTTCAGTCGCTGGAGCGCCCGGTAATGCAGCGGGGCTGGGAACACCGCCTGAATGGAAGAGGCCAGCAGGCCGATAATGTGGGCCAGGTGATGTAACGAGAGATGGGGAGCAAGGAGAGCATGTCTCAACTCCTTGCGGATCGCCCGCAACTTCGCCGTCGGCAGGCTGAGAGACTCCGAGAGTGAATCCACCGTGAATCCCAGAAACTCCATCCTCTGGGCCGGAGTAAGGCAGGATTTCTCTCGGTTGAGGAGGAACCCGAGACCCGAAAGCAGATCCGCCGTCCAGCGTAGATGTTCCAGCAATCCCGCTCTGGACTCGTGCATCAGCAGGATGTCGTCCAGATAGATGATGAGACGCACACCCCGAGTCCTCAACCACGACACGACCGGACGCAGCAACTTGGTGAAACACCAGGGAGCTGAAGACAGCCCGAACGGCAGACAGGTGAACCTCCAGACCTCTCCCTGCCACCGTAACTGAAGCAGGTCTCTGGAAAGGGCGGATACCGGGACCGTCAGGTAAGCATCCTTCAGGTCCAGTTTCACCATCCAGTCCCCAGGGATTAACAAGTCCCGAAGGAGATGGATCCCTTCCATCTTGAAATGACGGTAACGTACTACCGCATTCAACGAGCGGAGGTTGATGACCGGTCTCATCTGCCCGTCTTTCTTCTGTACAAGAAAGATGTTGCTGATCACACCCACCGATGCCGGGGGCGCAGGCTCTATTGCCAACTTTCGCCTGAGGGACTGTAATTCCGCGTCCACCAATGCACGATCTGCGCGCGATAGGGGAACAAGCGGAGGGGAAGGAATCAGATAGGGGGAGCCCGTGAGCTCTATGTGAAATCCCCCGACCGTGGCAAGCACCCATGGATCCGCGGTAATGAGGCTCCAAGCGTGGGAAAAAAGCTGGAGTCGGCCCCCTACACAAGGTACCATAGAATCCCCCATCAGGGGAGCACTTACCCAAGGGTCTGCGGTGACTCGGGTTGCCCCGGAAGGAGCGAGAACGCCATTGCTGTCCTCTCGTGGTGAAGAACGGAGACGCGTTGCGTTGTTCTTGGAACTGAGGACGATGTCCACCGGAACCTCTGGTAGCCCCGCGGGCCTGGAAATTAGCACGGCCGGACAGGCGGCCCCTACCACTGCCGGCCCGATGAGAGACCCGTCCCTGGAAGACCCTGCGCATAGAGGACTGGGCCTTGTCCAGCGCAGTAAAGGTGCCCACGAATCGGCTCATGTCCTTGATGAAGGACTCGCCGAAAAGGAGGCCCTGGGCATTCTTTCCAGCCTCAGAGAGAGCCAAATTGGCCAATTTGGGGTCAATCTTAAACAAGATCGCCTTGCGTCTCTCAATCGCCATGGCAGTATTGGTGTTTCCGGTCAGGCATATGGCCCGCTGGGCCCAGCCCCTCAATTCCACCGGGTCAATCGTGGTACCCTCAATTCTAGCCGCTTCGGCCAACTCTAAGATCCTAGTCAAGGGACCAAACACATCTAGAATTTTGTCCTGGCAGCTGCGGAGCGCTGAATCCAGGCCCTTTTTTGCGTTCCAACCCGTTTTGGACAAGAACTGCGACATCTTGGGGTCCACCAACGGGGTGTCACAGACTCTATTGGGAACCACTGGCCGGGGACACTCGGCCCTAAGCTTATTGCGCGACTCGCGGCTAAGCGAGTGACGCACCCAGTGCTCCAAATAGGCCCCCACGTGAGGGGAGGGAAGCCATTCCGCCGAACGAGGGTGATGTAACGACTCGGGATCGAACATCGGTTCGCCCGAGTCATCCAACACGGCCTCAGAACGGGCAGGGGCGGAAGTAGTCGCCTCTTCCTTGGCAGAGGAGGCCGCTGCAGCGGAGGTAGAGGGGCCCTGAACTGGGGGGGTGAGATCCTCCTCCATGCCGTACTCGAAATCCGCTAACGCCTCCTCGTCTGAAACTCCATCCGAGTCAGACAGGTTCGGTGATTGCGCTCTAGCGCGTTTCCATGTCCGCGCCCGTTCTGCCTGGCGGGAAGAGGCCCTTTCCCGTGAGCTAAGCACGGTCTCTGGGGTGGCAAGATGCGCACCAGTCAAAGTCCCCTGTAAAACAGGGGGATCAATGGAGGTAGGCTGCGGGGCGGCAATGGGGTCTAGCAAGGGAGCACTGGCGGGATGTGCGGACAGAGCCTGCGCAATAGTTTGTGACAGAACTGACGACATGGAGCCCATGGCTGCCATGATCGCGTCTGACACCGAGCGCTGCAGAGCTAGCGCTTGTGCATCAGCCCCAGCAGAGTTACATAATTCAGGGGAGGCGGGGGGCCTACTGGCAGTAGGAGGGGGGGGGTAGGGGCAGACATAACCAAAGACTAAGGTCAGGTGGGAGCGCTACCAGGGAAAACTAAAGCCTTCAGGGTAAAAGCGATGTCACCTGGAAAAACCAGCGGCGCTACAGAGTAGGCAGAAGCAGGAGCCGCCGACCGTGCCTGGAGAGGAAGGCGAATGGCCGGAAGTAGCAGCACACAGTAGGTCCGCCCCCAAAAGCGCGCGAATCGCGGCCTCCGAAACCAAAATGGCCGCCGAGATATCGCGAGACCTCGCGGCAGGCCGATGCTGAGGGAGTCCAAGATGGCCGCCGAGATCTCGCGAGATCTCGCGAGATCTCGCGGCCTCCCAAAGCGCAGGGCCGCCGGGAACGGCGCCGCCGAAAGCAGCGATGGAGGACCCGCCCCAACAAACCGGGAAGCGCCGGAGGCTCCGGTAAGGCAACACGCCGTACCTAACAGGGCGGGGAGGGGAAGCAGGCCACACAGGACCAAAAAACGCAAGGCGCAAACGGCACAATGGTTGGGAAACCAGGGGGAAGAACCGCAATAGGCTCCAGCAAGGACTCCCACAGCGCGGGAATAAGCGCAGGGGAAGAAAAAAAATCGCCCGCCCCAAAGAGGCAGGGGGAGAAGCACAAGGGAAAACGCTGCTAGCAAGCAGGGTTAGTCACCCTGGGGTGCGCAGCGCAGAAGAAACACCAAACAATTCAATGAACAAGACAGAACAGAAAAGAGGTGTACTTAGCTTGGCAGCAGCAAAGAAAGAGGAAGAGCCATAGGAGGAGCGGCCTATTATAGGGGCCAGAGGGGAGGGACATTGGTTGCTATGGTTCCCTGTATGTTAATTTTTTCTCTTTGCTGCTATTGGTGGTTCAGTAAAGAAGGAGATAGCAATACTCGCCTCCGTGTCTTGATGTAAAACTCAGGATCAGTACAGGATAAGTAATGTATGTACACAGTGACTGCACCAGCAGAATAGTGAGTGCAGCTCTGGAGTATAATACAGGATGTAACTCAGGATCAGTACAGGATAAGTAATGTATGTACACAGTGACTGCACCAGCAGAATAGTGAGTGCAGCTCTGGAGTAGAATGCAGGATGTAACTCAGGATCAGTACAGGACAAGTAATGTATGTACACAGTGACTCCACCAGCAGAATAGTGAGTGCAGCTCTGGAGTATAATACAGGATGTAACTCAGGATCAGTACAGGATAAGTAATGTATGTACACAGTGACTGTACCAGCAGAATAGTGAGTGCAGCTCTGGAGTATAATACAGGATGTAACTCAGGATCAGTACAGGATAAGTAATGTATGCACACAGTGACTGCACCAGCAGAATAGTGAGTGCAGCTCTGGAGTGTAATACAGGATGTAACTCAGGATCAGTACAGGATAAGTAATGTATGTACACAGTGACTGCACCAGCAGAATAGTGAGTGCAGCTCTGGGGTATAATACAGGATGTAACTCAGGATCAGTACAGGATAAGTAATGTATGTACCATAGGCGTGCGCACGGGGTGTGCCGGGTGTGCCTGGGCACACCCTAATCACACCTCCGTGCTCAGCCTCCTGCACTGCTGCGCTTAAGCCCCGGCTGTCCCACACAGCCAGAATGACACACATCTTCAGACTGCTCCGCTCCCGTGCTCCCATGCTGCGTGTCACTCACTCTGACGTCACACGCCTGCTCCGCCTTCTTCTTTAGAAAAGTGGGAGGAGTAGGCGCGTGCGGCGTGACGGAGTGAGTGACGTCTCGTTACGCTTCCGCCGGCCTTGTTTGGATGTGTGAGAGCCTGACCAGGACCCAGTGATTGTGGAATACCAGCTGAAGTCTCCCAGTAAGAAGTACAAGTTCACAAGACTTTACATAAGACCCCGGCAGCCTCCACCCCATGTTGGGGGTCACTGTCAGAGACACTGTTATGGGGGGGGGGGGGGGGGGGAGATCTGTGGATGATGACACATATATAGCACAAGATGCTGCTATATATGTGTCATCCACAGATCCCCCCTGGCCCCACATAACAGTGTCATCCACAGACCACAGATCCCCCTGCATCTGTGTCAGATTCCACAGAGATGCCCCCATAACAGTGCAATCCACAGATATCCTCTTAATAGACTGTTAAGGGGATATCTGTGGATGACACTGTTATGGGGGCATCTGTGTGGAATATGATACTGTTATGGGGGATCTGTGTATGACACTGTTATGGGGGATCTGTGTATGACACTGTTATGGGGGGATCTGTGGATGATGCACTGTTAATAACAGTGAGTCATCCACAGATGCCCCCATGACAGTGCCATCCACCAATATCCCCTTAACAGTACGTCATCTACAGATGCCCCCATAACAGTGCATCATCCACAGATGCCCCCATAACCGTGCGTCATCACAGATGCCCCCATAACCGTGCATCATCCACAGATGCCCCCATAACCGTGCGTCATCCACAGATGCCCCCATAACAGTGCGTCATCACAGATGCCCCCATAACAGTGCATCATCCACAGATGCCCCCATAACAGTGCGTCATCCACAGATGCCCCCATAACAGTGTCATCCACAGATCCCCCATAATAGTGTCATCCACTGATGCCTATAATAGTGTCATCCACAGATGCCCCCATAACAGTGTCATCCACAGATCCCCATAACAGAATTATCCACAGATCCCCCATAATAGTGTCATCCACAGATGCCCATAACAGTGTCACCCACAGATCCCCCATAACAGTGTCATCCACAGATGCCCCCATAACAGTGCGTCATCACAGATGCCCCCATAACAGTGCGTCATCACAGATGCCCCCATAACAGTGCGTCATCCACAGATGCCCCCATAACAGTGTCATCCACAGATCCCCCATAACAGTGTCATCCACTGATGCCTATAATAGTGTCATCCACAGATGCCCATAACAGTGCGTCATCCACAGATGCCCATAACAGTGCGTCATCCACAGATGCCCATAACAGTGCGTCATCCACAGATGCCCATAACAGTGCGTCATCCACAGATCCCCCCATAACAGTGTCATCCACAGATCCCTCAAAACAGTGAGTCATCCACAGATCCCCCATAACAGTGTCATCCACAGATCCCTCAAAACAGTGTGTCATCCACAGATCCCCCATAACAGTGTGTCATCCACAGATCCCCCATAACAGTGTCATCCACAGATCCCCTATAACAGTGTGTCATCCACAGATCCCCCATAACAGTGCGCCGGAAGCAAGCGGAGGACGGCACAGCAGACGACTGAATAGCTTCTTTTGTAAGTACATTGTTTTATTTTTTTGTCTTTTATTATATTCTGGCTTTTGCTTAAAGGGACAGTAAAAAATGTTTGTTTTTTAGCTATGTATTATGCTTTTTGATAATAAGTAAATGTAGTGGTGCTGTAATGTGGACCCCAGGCCTCTCTGATGTCCTGCAGGCTGGGCTGGCGCTGTGGCAGCATACGGTTGGTCAGGCAGCAGAAAGGCTCTAGGGCCGTCATTGTGCTCTGGAAATTTTCCCTTCAGAGCCACAGCTATCTCTCTCTCGTACAGTGCAGACTCTGAAAGAGGCATTCCGTTTGCTCTCCGTCCTAATAGAAGTCTATGGGAATCAAAACGGATCCATCTGGTTCCCGTTATGCAAGACAGAAAACAAAGTCCTGTTTTCCGTCTTGCATAAGGGGACCCAGACGGATCGGTTATGCTTTCTCATAAACTTTTATTAGGACAGAGCAAAACAGAATGCCTCTTAAAGGTTTCCGTTTTGCATTCCATCTGGCCATTCCGTTATATTCCGCTTGAAACAGAACCTATAACGAAATGGCATAACGCAGATGTGAACCCACCCTGTACGGAATAGATTGTTTCTGAAAACTCAAGCGTACCGAGGAAGAAAGGAAAACTCTTGAAAGCTTGTCTTTTAAGTATTAGTACAATAAAAATTGACACACTGTTATGGAGGATCTGTGGATATAATATATATATATATATATATATATATATATATACACACACATACATACACACGCGCACGTGCGGCGTGTGTGTTTCTGCTTTAGGGTGCACACCCTAATGCAATAGGCTGCGCACGCCTATGGTATGTACACAGTGACTGTACCAGCAGAATAGTGAGAGCAGCTCTGGAGTATAATACAGGATGTAACTCAGGATCAGTACAGGATAAGTAATGTATGTACACAGTGACTGCACCAGCAGAATAGTGAGTGCAGCTCTGGAGTATAATGCAGGATGTAACTCAGGATCAGTACAGGATAAGTAATGTATGTACACAATGACCGCACCAGCAGAATAGTGAGTGCAGCTCTGGAGTATAGTACAGGATGTAACTCAGGATCAGTACAGGATAAGTAATGTATGTACACAGTGACTGTACCAGCAGAATCGTTAGTGCAGCTCTGGAGTATAATACAGGATGTAACTCAGGATCAGTACAGGATAAGTAATGTATGTACACAGTGACTGTACCAGCAGAATAGTAAGTGCAGCTCTGGAGTATAATACAGGAGGTAACTCAGGATCAGTACAGGATAAGTAATGTATGTACACAGTGACTGCACCAGCAGAATAGTGAGTGCAGCTTTGGAGTATAATACAGGATGTAACTCAGGATCAGTACAGGATAAGTAATGTATGTACACAGTGACTACACCAGCAGAATAGTGAGTGCAGCTCTGGAGTATAATACAGGATGTAACTCAGGATCAGTACAGGATAAGTAATGTATGTACACAGTGACTGCACCAGCAGAATAGTGAGTGCAGCTCTGGAGTATAATACAGGATGTAACTCAGGATCAGTACAGGATAAGTAATGTATGTACACAGTGACTGCCCCAGCAGAATAGTGAGTGCAGCTCTGGAGTATAATACAGGATGTAACTCAGGATCAGTACAGGATAAGTAATGTATGTACACAGTGACTGCACCAGCAGAATAGTGAGTGCAGCTCTGGAGTATAATGCAGGATGTAACTCAGGATCAGTACAGGATAAGTAATGTATGTACACAATGACTGCACCAGCAGAATAGTGAGTGCAGCTCTGGAGTATAGTACAGGATGTAACTCAGGATCAGTACAGGATAAGTAATGTATGTACACAGTGACTGTACCAGCAGAATCGTTAGTGCAGCTCTGGAGTATAATACAGGATACAATCAGGATCAGTACAGGATAAGTAATGTATGTACACAGTGACTGCACCAGCAGAATAGTGAGTGCAGCTCTGGAGTATAATACAGGATGTAACTCAGGATCAGTACAGGATAAGTAATGTATGTACACAGTGACTGTACCAGCAGAATAGTAAGTGCAGCTCTGGAGTATAATACAGGAGGTAACTCAGGATCAGTACAGGATAAGTAATGTATGTACACAGTGACTGCACCAGCAGAATAGTGAGTGCAGCTTTGGAGTATAATACAGGATGTAACTCAGGATCAGTACAGGATAAGTAATGTATGTACACAGTGACTACACCAGCAGAATAGTGAGTGCAGCTCTGGAGTATAATACAGGATGTAACTCAGGATCAGTACAGGATAAGTAATGTATGTACACAGTGACTGCACCAGCAGAATAGTGAGTGCAGCTCTGGAGTATAATACAGGATGTAACTCAGGATCAGTACAGGATAAGTAATATATGTACACAGTGACTGCACCAGCAGAATAGTGAGTGCAGCTCTGGAGTATAATACAGGATGTAACTCAGGATCAGTACAGGATAAGTAATGTATGTACACAGTGACTGCACCAGCAGAATAGTGAGTGCAGCTCTGGAGTATAATACAGGATGTAACTCAGGATCAGTACAGGATAAGTAATGTATGTACACAGTGACTGCACCAGCAGAATAGTGAGTGCAGCTCTGGAGTATAATACAGGATATAACTAAATGATTTTCCTATTTCATGACGTAAAGTCATAGTTTTATTAAAGACACGGAGGCGAGTATTGCTATCTCCTTCTTTACTTTCCACCAATAGCAGCAAAGAAGAAATTTACATAATCATAACAATAAAGGACCCTCCCCTCTCAGATCCTATAATAAGCAGTGTCCTCTTAGTAACTTCCTCCTTCTTTGGAACCGAAACACCAACTTCATAACCGGAACTGGAACCGAAACCGGAAACCGGAACTGGAACCGAGAATGATAAACGACCGGTCCATCACGCCGTAGAACTCAAGCCAACATGGCTAACACCTCCGGAAACCGGGAACAACGCAGAAGTCCATACTTCGTGGAACCTTCAACCTGAAGCAAAGCAAATAATATAGCCAGTGTAAGAGTCAGGCAGAAATTGAACAAAAACCGACCCAGGAAACGGTCGTACATTAAAAGGTCGCTGAAAACAGAACCATAAACAGTCAGTAATGCAACTATGCAATTATACGTAATAAATAACCATAAACGACAATGTAAACAGTCCACAAACTAAAACCACAATAGGGCGGGCAGGAACAACACAGGGCGGGCAATACTCGCCTCCGTGTCTTTAATAAAACTATGACTTTACGTCATGAAATAGGAAAATCATTTAGTTTTACCTCAAGACACGGAGGCTCATATTGCAAGTTCAAAGCTGATCAATAATCGATGAAAACACATGAGGGGGCGGACGAAAATAAAATTCTCTGAACGTTGTGGCCGTAGACCAGTCAGCCAAACGCAAAATGTCCTCCAAACGAGCCCCCGAAACGGCCAGGGCAGTGGCAGCCGCGCCCCTGGCCGAATGAGCGGTAAAGACCGCCGTATCAATCCCAGACAGGGACATGACCCACTTCATCCAACGCGCCAATGTGGGACTAGACACCGGGCCAAAAGGATGGCGGATGGAGAGGAACAGTTGCGGAACGTCTGCAGAGCGGTGAGTCCTAGTACGCGACTCATACTCCCGCAATCAGGCTACCGGACAGAGCGCCGGGGAAGACGGGAAACAGGGATAAGAGACAGACCGAATATTAGTCTTAGTGCGCCGCGTAATGTTAAACGTGACGCCCTCGGGAGAAAAGGACCTAGCGTCGTGATCCAAAGCCCTGACATCGGAAACCCTCTTACAAGAAATGAGACAAAAGAGGGTCAACAACTTGGCAGACAGTTGCCGGAGAGAAAGAGCCGCGATCTCGGACCACGCAGAGAGAAAAGAGAGGACCAGGGAAACGTCCCACGTAGTGGTGAAGCGAAGCCGAGGAGGCCGAGCCAAGCGTGATCCACGTAGCAGGCGTGACACCGAAGGGTGTTGACCCGCCGGAACGCCATCAAAACCCTGATGAGTCGAAGAAATCGCCGAACGGACAAATTAATGGTCCGATAAGCCTTACCCGCCTCAAAAAGGGATGTAAGGAACTGCAGCAAATGGGTCACAGGCGCCGAAACGGGATCAAGGTTCCGTTCCACGCACCAGCTAACCCAAGATCCCCAAGCTGCCCGGTAAGATTTTCGGGTGCCGGGAGCCCAAGCGTTGTCCAGGAGGCGTCTAGTTGCCTCCGAAATGCCTGCGACCTCTCCGGGAGTCCGGAGATCCGGCACGCCAGGAGCTGAAGGGAGCCGTTGAGCAGCAGGGGGTGAGGAGCACCCAGAGGGCCCTGGAGGAGATCCGTCCGACCCGGAAGGAGGAGAGGCACGTCCGTCAGGAGTTCCAGGAGAACCGGGTACCATGCTTGAGTCCCCCAGAAGGGGATCACCACCACCAACTGCGCAACCTGACGACGAACCTGCAGCAGCATCCTCGGGATCATGGCGAAAGGAGGAAACGCGTATTGCAGAGCCGAAGACCAGTCCTGAAGGAACGCATCCACCGCCTCCGCCTCCGGATCCGGGCGCCAGCTGAAGAACCTGGGAAAGTGAGTATTGAGCCGTGACGCGAAGAGGTCCACGGCGCAAGGGCCCCAGGTGTCCGAGATCGTGGAGAACATCTCCGGCGCTAGCCTCCAGTCGCTGCCATCCGTGAAGCAGCGGGAACTCCGATCCGCCCGGACGTTGTGTAGACCCGGAAGGTACTCCGCCTGCACCATGATGTCCCTGGAGAGACAGTAGGACCAAAACTCCTTCGCCAGTCGCGCCAAGGTAGCCGACTGGGTGCCGCCCAGGTGATTGACATAGCGGACCGCCGACACATTGTCCATACGTAATCGGATGCAGGCATGCGCCATGCCATTGGAGAAACTGCGGATGGCAAACGAGCCCGCCAGGAGTTCCAGAGCGTTGATGTGAAGACGGCTCTCGGCCTCCGACCACCGACCTCCGGTGGAGACACCTTCGCAGTGGGCACCCCAGCCCAGGAGACTCGCGTCCGACTCTATCGTGAATTCCGGTTGAAATCCGAAGATCTGCGTATCGCCCGCAATTTCTCTGACGGGAGACTGAGAGATTCCGCAACAGAGTCCACCGTGAAGCCCAGGAATTCCATCCGTCGAGACGGCGTGAGGCAGGATTTCTCGGGGTTCAGTAGAAAACCAAGAGCCGAAAGGAGGTCCGACGTCCATTGAAGGTGCCGAAGCAGCGCCGCCTGACATTGATGCATAATGAGGATGTCGTCCAGATAGATGACTAGACGTACACCCCGACTCCGCAGCCAGGCAACGACCGGACGCAGGAGCTTGGTAAAGCACCATGGCGCCGAAGAAAGGCCGAACGGGAGGCAAGTGAAGCGCCACACTTCGCCCTTCCACAAGAAGCGCAGGAGATCCCTGGACGAAGTGGCAATCGGGACCGTCAGATAGGCATCTTTGAGGTCCAGTTTCACCATCCAGTCCCCTGGGATCAGTAAGTCCCGAAGGAGGTGAATACCCTCCATCTTGAAGTGGCGGTAGCGCACCACGGAGTTCAGGGCCCGGAGATTTATAACCGGACGCATTTGCCCACCTTTCTTCTGAACTAGGAAGATGTTGCTGAGCACGCCCCTCGGGGCGGAAGGGGTCCTCTCTATCGCCCTCTTTTGAAAAAGGGAAAACAGCTCTAAGTCCACGAGCCCTCTGTCTGGTGGGGCTAGGGGAAGTGGTGGGGGAGAAGGAATGAGGTTTGGTGAACCCGTGAGCTCTATGTGGAACCCCTGTACAGTGGTCAGAACCCACGGGTCTGATGTAATGCTGGACCAAACGTGGAAACAAAGACGGAGTCTGCCCCCTACACAAGGAACCAAAGAATCCCCCACTGGGGGAAGACTTACCGAAGGACTTTCGGAAATTGGGATTTCCTCGGACAGACCTCGAACGCCATTGGCCGCCTCTGGTTGGAAAGAACGGAGGAGGATTCCTTTGGTCCTGGAAGGGCGGCCTTTGATTGAAGGAGCCTCTGCCCGAGCTGCGGGCCTGGAAACTGGAGCGGCCGGACAGACGGCCCCTACTACTGCCGGCCCTAGTGGAGACCCGTCCCTGAAAGACCCCTCTCATGGAGGACTGGGCCTTGTCCAGGGCGGTAAATGCCCCTACGTATCTGCTGAGGTCCTTAATAAAGGAATCCCCGAACAGCAGACCCTGAGCATCCCTTCCTGACTCAGTGAGTGCCAGGTTGGCCAATTTCGGGTCAATTTTAACAAAATGGCTTTACGCCGTTCAATGGCCAGGGAGGAGTTTGTGCTGCCCGCGATACAAATGGCCCTCTGTATCCAGCCAGTAAGCTCCTCCGGATCTATCGGAGAGCCGTCCGCTCTGGCCGATTCGGCCATCTCAAAAATTTTGGCGAGGGGGCCAAAAATGTCAAGGAGTTTATCCTGACAACTCCTAATTGCGGAATCTAACCCCTTGCGGGGGTTCCAGCCGGTTTTAGCCAAGAACTGGGTCATCTTTGGATCCACAGATGGCGTATCACAGACCTTGTTGGGGATCAATGGTCTGGGGCATTCGGCTCGGAGCTTGCTGCGCGCCTCTTTGCTAAGAGGACGGCGCACCCAATGTTCCAGGTAATCGCTCACATGAGCCACTGGCAGCCACTCCGCCGACCTAGGGTGGTGGAGGGAATCAGGATCAAATAATGGGATGCCTGAGGGGTCCACCAGGGCAGAAACCGTGTTAGGGGCAGTGGCGGAGGCGCCCACGGACCCAGAGGTGGAAGGCCTAGGGCCAGCATCATCTGGAAATTCTGATTCCAGCTCCCCTTCAGATTGGCCGCTTGCCTCCGCATAAGCCTCCATATCAGATTCTACATCCGAATCTATATCATCAGTTTGTGCTCTAGCACATTTCCACTTTCGCGTCCGTTCTGCCTGACGCGGCAAGGCTCTTTTGCGCGATCTAAGCGCGCTATCATGGGTGGCTTGGATCACACCAATCATAGTCTCCTGGGATGCAGGAGGTTCAACAATGGTAGGCTGCGGGCTCGTAAGCACAGGCGCGGGAATAGAGGGGCCAGGGGCATGGGCAGCTAGGGCCTGAGAGATGGTTTTAGAGATCATAGAGGACATGGATCCCATTGCCTCTATAATAGCGCTGGAGACCGAGCGTTGAAGCTCTAGGGCCTGCGCACTCATGGTTGGAATATCGGGGTCCCCAGTGCATGGGGGGGGGATTGACCCAGAGGGGGAGCGATCAGAGGACATAATATGGCTTAAGGTAAATATATATATATAACCAGCCTGAAGGCCTAACCTAGTAGGGAGGTCTAAGCTAAAATGGCCAAGGATAGAAAGGAAAAACCTAAACTAACTAGGGGTTAATCACCCCAGATGCCGCCGAACCGGAGCAGGAGCACAGCCAGCCGACCGACCGCACAACAGACCGGAAGTGACGTCCGAAATCCCGCGATAGGAAGGGCGGGAGCTCCCCAAGATGGCCGCCGAGATCCCGCGAGATCTCGGAGCCGCGGGAAGCGAGCGGGACCCGCCGCTGACACCTGAAGCGCCGATAACCAGAGGGGAGAACCGGCGCAGCGATAGGAGGTAAAGCAAGCAAAACCCCTCAAGAGAACAGCGGCGAAACACACTAGAACCCGACGCAGGGGAGGAAGAACGGAGGGCAGGGGGGAAAAAAGGGAGGGGGGGGGGAGACCCCCAAGCGATAAACGCAATAAGCGTGGGGCAAACAGACCAAAATAAGGAAAAATACCCACAATGAGGGGAAACACCAAACCCAGCAAAAGGGTAGAAGGCTATGTATAATAGACAATCCTTAGTAAAAACACAGGTTAATAGAATTAATGAGACTCATAAAACATGTAATAACACAGCCATAAAACACAGAAATGACTTATCTCTGGTGGAGCAGCAAAGAAAGAGGAAGTTACTAAGAGGACACTGCTTATTATAGGATCTGTCAGGGGAGGGTCCTTTATTGTTATGATTATGTAAATTTCTTCTTTGCTGCTATTGGTGGAAAGTAAAGAAGGAGATAGCAATATGAGCCTCCGTGTCTTGAGGTAAAACTCAGGATCAGTACAGGATAAGTAATGTATGTGCACAGTGACTCCACCAGCAGAATAGTGAGTGCAGCTCTGGAGTATAATACAGGATGTAACTCAGGATCAGTACAGGATAAGTAATGTATGCACACAGTGACTGCACTAGCAGAATAGTGAGTGCAGCTCTGGAGTATAATACAGGATGTAACTCAGGATAAGTACAGGATAAGTAAAGTAATGTACACAGTGACTGCACCAGCAGAATAGTGAGTGCAGCTCTGGAGTATAATACAGGATGTAACTAAATGATTTTCCTATTTCATGACGTAAAGTCATAGTTTTATTAAAGACACGGAGGCGAGTATTGCTTTCTCCTTCTTTACTGAACCACCAATAGCAGCAAAGAGAAAAAATTTACATACAAGGAACCATAGCAACCAAGGTCCCTCCCCACTGGCCCCTATAATAGGCCGCTCTTCCTCTGTAACTTCCTCTTTCTTTGACACTCTGGTGCTGACATCCCGAACATCCCAACGATAACTCCAAACTGTAACTGGAACGGAAAGTCCAACGCCCATGAAGCGCAATCAACTAGCCAACCTGGCTGAACTCGTAGAACACATCCACCGGTAATACGGCATCTTGTCACGAAAAGACTTCATCCTGGAAAATAAAACAGACCATAGGCCTAGGTGAAACAAACATATCAGGACAGAACGTCCGGACGCCATTTACGCCACTGACTCAACAGGCGACAAGGGACAGAAAACAATAAGAATTGTAATAAATAACATGGAATACAATGGCAATGACAGAACATTAGGACAATAAAACCTAAATACAACAACATAAAGAGATCAATAATACCTAGAGGCAATGATACACGACCCCTGAAATAAAAAACCCCAAGGGAGGGAATAGGCGGGCAATACTCGCCTCCGTGTCTTTAATAAAACTATGACTTTACGTCATGAAATAGGAAAATCATTTAGTTTTACAGCAAGACACGGAGGCTTCGTATTGCAAGTTCAAAGCCCGTCTATGATTGAAGAATACAAATTAGGTGGAGGACGAAAATAGAACTCCCTGAACGTGGTAACATTGGACCAATCAGCCAGACGCATAACATCCTCCAATCTGGCCCCCGAAACTGCCAAGGCAGTGGCAGAGGCCCCGCGCGCAGAATGGGCCGTGAAGACAGAAACGTCAACCCCCGCTAACGACATGACCCATTTAAGCCAACGTGCTAGCGTAGGGCTAGAAACCGGTCCAAAAGGATGACGCAGAGAAATGAACAACTGAGGACTGGCCGGGGACCGATGCGCCAGAGTCCTGGACTCATATTCCTTAAGGCACGCCACGGGACATAAGACCGGAGAAGAAGGAAAACTGGGGTAGGAAACGAAACGGATGCTCGTCTTGGTGCGACGCGAGATGTTAAAGGTAACCCCATCCGGGGTAAAGGAACGTGCATCATGATCAAGCGCCCTCACATCCGAGACCCTCTTGCAGGAAATAAGGCAAAATAACGCCAACAACTTCGCCGACAACTGCCTAAGTGTGAGGTCAGAGTTCCCGGGCCAAGAGGCCAAGAAGGAAAGGACCAGGGAGACGTCCCAAGTAGTGGAAAAACGAGGCCGTGGGGGACGAGACAAGCGAGCCCCGCGTAAGAGGCGGGACACCGAAGGATGCTGGCCAGCCGCGACGCCCTCGAAGCCCGCGTGGGTAGAAGAAATAGCGGACCTAAAAAGGTTGATGGTCCGATATGCCTTCCCCGCCTCAAAGAGAGAGGTGAGAAATTCCAGCAAGTGGCCTACAGGAGCCGAAACGGGATCCAAGTCCCGTTCCACGCACCAGTTAGCCCAAGTTCTCCAGGCCGCCCGGTACGATTTTCTGGTGCCGGGGGCCCATGCACTGTCCAATAGCTGTCGAGTTGCTGCCGAAACTCCCTCGAACAATCCAGGTGTCCGGAGATCCGGCACGCCAGCAGCCGCAAGGATCCGTCCAGAAGAAGGGGGTGTTGTAGACCCAGAGGGCTGCGGAGTAGATCCGACCGGGTCGGGAGAAGCACCGGAATCTCCACTAGAATCTTCAGCAACGAAGGGAACCAGACCTGGGACCCCCAGAACGGGACCACCAGAACCAGGTCCGCCTGATGACGAATCACCTGCAAGAGCGTCCTCGGAATCATCGAGAACGGAGGAAACGCGTACAGACGGGACACCGACCAGTCTTGAAGAAACGCGTCCACCGCCAATGCCTCGGGATCCGGACGCCAGCTGAAGAACCTGGCGAGTTCTCTGTTCAGACGAGATGCGAACAGATCGATAGACATCGGACCCCACAACTCCGAAATTGCAGAGAAGACCCGAGGATCCAACTGCCAATCGCTGCCATCCGACAGGTAACGCGAATTCCAATCCGCCTGGACGTTGTTCAGCCCCGGCAAGTACTCCGCCTGCACCATAATGTCCCTGGAGAGGCAAAAGGACCAAAAATCTTTGGCCAAACGAGCCAAAGTTGCTGAGCGGGTACCCCCCAAACGGTTGACATACTGGACTGCTGATATATTGTCCATCCGTAGCTTGATGCACGCGTTGGCGATCCCGTTGGAGAAACTCCGCACCGCAAAAGATCCCGCAAGGAGTTCCAAGGCATTGATGTGCAAGAGGGACTCCTCCGCTGACCAGGGGCCCCCCGTGGAAACGCCATTGCAGTGGGCACCCCAACCCTGGAGGCTCGCATCCGATTCTATTGTCAACTCCGGCAAGAACCCGAAGATCGCTCTGCCGTTCCACGCCTCCAGATTGGCAATCCACCAACGCAACTCCTCTCGGGCCTCCGCGTCCAGAAGCACCGCGTCCGCAAAAGAAGCACCGGTCCGAAGATGGGCGATCTTCAGTCGTTGGAGCGCCCGGTAATGTAACGGGGCTGGAAACACCGCCTGAATGGACGAGGCCAAAAGCCCGATGATGCGGGCCAGGTGGCGTAATGAGAGATGGGGCAAGAGGAGCGCATGTCTCAATTCCTTGCGGATCGACCGCAACTTCGCCGTCGGGAGACTGAGGGACTCCGAGAGCGAGTCCACCGTGAATCCTAAGAACTCCATCCTCTGAGCCGGGATGAGGCAGGACTTCTCTACGTTGAGGAGGAATCCGAGATCCAACAGCAAATCCGATGTCCACTGGAGATGTTCCAGTAATCCCACCCTGGATTCGTGCATCAGGAGGATGTCGTCCAGGTAAATGATGAGGCGGACGCCCCGAGTCCTCAACCAGGACACGACCGGACGCAGCAACTTGGTGAAGCACCAAGGAGCTGACGACAGACCGAATGGCAGACAAGTGAACCTCCATATCTCGCCATTCCACCTGAACTGGAGCAAGTTCCTGGAACAATTGGCCACTGGGACCGTCAGGTAAGCATCCTTCAGGTCGAGCTTTACCATCCAGTCCCCAGGCACTAGCAAATCCCGTAGAAGATGGATCCCCTCCATCTTGAAATGACGGTAGCGAACTACTGCATTCAGCGCGCGAAGATTGATGACTGGCCTCATCTGCCCGCCTTTCTTCTGAACGAGAAATATATTGCTGATCACAGCCCCCTGCGCAGGGGACGCTCGTTCTATCGCCCGCTTCTGTCTGAGGGAGCGCAGCTCCGCGTCCACCAGGCCGCAATCTGGGCGCGACAGGGGGACAAACGGGGGGGAGGGGACCAGGTAGGGAGACCCCGTGAGCTCTATGTGAAACCCCCTGACCGTGGTCAGCACCCACGGATCTGAGGTGATGAGACTCCAAGCTTGAGAAAAGAGTCGAAGTCGGCCCCCTACACAAGGTACCATAGAACCCCCGATCAATGGAAGACTTACCCAAGGGTCTGCGATGGCTGGGGTTGCCCCGGAAGGAGCGAGAACGCCACTGCTGTCCTCTGGATGCGAAGAAGGGAGACGGATTACGTTGGTCCTGGAACGGTGGCCTTTGTCCACCGGCGCCTCTATTTGCTCCGCGGGCCTGGAAACTAGCACGGCCGGACAGGCGGCCCCTACCACTGCCGGCCCGATGAGAGACCCGTCCGTGAAACACCCTGCGCATCGAACTTTGGGCCTTGTCAAGCGCCGTAAAGGTGCCGACAAAACGGCTCATGTCCTTAATGAAGGACTCGCCGAAAAGGAGGCCCTGTGCTTCCTTTCCCGCCTCAGTGAGCGCCAAGTTAGCTAACTTAGGGTCTATCTTGAATAGGATAGACTTGCGCCTCTCAATCGCCACTGATGTATTGGCGTTACCGGTAAGGCAAATGGCCCTCTGGGCCCAGCCCCGCAATTCCTCGTGGTCTATTGGGGATCCCTCACTCCTAGCTGATTCGGCCATCTCCAAGATCTTGGTCAGTGGACCGAGGACATCTAGAATCTTGTCCTGGCAGCTGCGGAGCGCTGAATCCAGTCCCTTTTTAGAGTTCCAGCCAGTCTTGGCTAGAAATTGAGCCATCTTGGGATCCACTATTGGGGTCTCGCACACCTTATTAGGAACCAATGGCCTGGGACACTCAGCCCTGAGTTTGTTGCGTGATTCGCGGGAAAGCGAGTGACGCACCCAGTGCTCCAAATAGGCCCCTACATGAGGGGAGGGGAGCCACTCCGCCGAACGCGGGTGGTGTAAAGATTCAGGGTCGAACATAGGTTCTCCCGCGTCATCCAGAACCGCCACAGAGTGGGAAGCGGTACAAGGGGACACCACATCCCTGGCAGAGGAGGTAGCTGCAGCGGCAGCCGAGGGGCCCTGAACTGGGGGGGTGACATCCTCCTCCGCCTCATAATCCATATCCGCAAATGCCTCCTCGTCTGAAGCTCTGTCAGAGCCAGACAGTTCCGGAGATTGCGCTCTAGCGCTTTTCCATGTCCGCGCCCGTTCTGCCCGGCGGGAATGGGCCCTCTTCCGTGAACTAAGCACGGTCTCTGGGGTGGCAATATGCGCACCAGTCAAAACCTCCTCTGTAATAGGAGAGTCATTTGAGGTAGGCTGCGGTGTAGCAATGGGGTCCTGCAAAGGTACATTGGAAGGTGGGACGGACAGGGCTTGAGTAATGGTCTGAGAAAGGATGGATGACATGGAGCCCATGGCTGCCATGATCGCATCCGACACTGATCGCTGCAGGGCCAGCGCCTGAGCATCCACATGAGAGGAGCCGGATCCCTCAGGGGGGGAGGGGGGCCTAACGGCAGTCTGAGGGGAAGTGGGTACCGACATACCTGCAATCTGGCCTAGCTAAAGTGCTAACCGGACGAATAGGACACTCACTGACTAAGGGAGAGGTGCCTTAGAGAAGCGCTGGGTGTTAGCTGGCAGAGGGAGCAGGAGCCGCCGACCGAGCTGAAAGACGCTGTAGCTCCGCCCCCTAAAAGCCCGCGAATCGCGGCCGCCAACCACAAGATGGCCGCCGAGATCTCGCGAGATCTCGCTGCCCCACTGCTCAGGAAGCGCCCGGAACGTTGCCGCAGCTAGAAGCAGAGGAATGCGCCCACCAGATGCCGGGACCTAAGTGCAAAACGGTAGGACATACAACGCAAACCCGCTGGCTGGGGTAGCGAAACCTCCCTGGGATAGGGGAGAAGGGAATGAAGGGAGGGAAGCGGGGAAGCGGCACCGGAAGCAATTCAGCGCGGTGATAAGCGCAAAGCAAACTAAACTATCCGCCTCAGCAATAGGCAGAACGCAAAAGGCAAAACGCATAAGGCAAAGTGAGCGCTGCGAGCAAGCAGGGTTAGTCACCCTGGGGTATACAGCGCAAAAGACACCAAACATCAATGACACAAGCATAGAAGAAGATGTACTTAACTTGGTGGCAGCAGCAAAGAAAGAGGGAGTTACAGAGGAAGAGCGGCCTATTATAGGGGCCAGTGGGGAGGGACCTTGGTTGCTATGGTTCCTTGTATGTAAATTTTTTCTCTTTGCTGCTATTGGTGGTTCAGTAAAGAAGGAGAAAGCAATACGAAGCCTCCGTGTCTGGCTGTAAAACTCAGGATCAGTACAGGATAAGTAATGTATGTACACAGTGACTGCACCAGCAGAATAGTGAGTGCAGCTCTGGAGTATAATACAGGATGTAACTCAGGATCAGTACAGGATAAGTAATGTATGTACACAGTGACTGCACCAGCAGAATAGTGAGTGCAGCTCTGGAGTATAATACAGGCTGTAAAACTCAGGATCAGTACAGGATAAGTAATGTATGTACACAGTGACTGTACCAGCAGAATAGTGAGTGCAGCTCTGCAGTATAATACAGAATTTAACTCAGGATCAGTACAGGATAAGTAATGTATGTACACAGTGACTGCACCAGCAGAATAGTGAGGGCAGCTCTGGAGTATAATACAGGATGTAACTCAGGATCAGCACAGGATAAGTAATGTATGTACACAGTGACTGCTCCAGCAGAATAGTGAGTGCAGCTCTGGAGTACAATACAGGATGTAACTCAGGGTCAGTACAGGATAAGTAATGTATGTACACAGTTACTGCACCAGCAGAATAGTGAGTGCAGCTCTGGAGTATAATACAGGATGTAACTCAGAATTAGTACAGGATAAGTAATGTATGTACACAGTGACTGCACCAGCAGAATAGTGAGTGCAGCTCTGGAGTATAATACAGGATGTAACTCAGGATTAGTACAGGATAAGTAATGTATGTACAGAGTGACTCCACCAGCAGAATAGTGAGTGCAGCTCTGGAGTATAATACAGGATGTAACTCAGGATCAGTACAGGATAAGTAATGTATGTACACAGTGACTACACCAGCAGAATAGTGAGTGCAGTGCGTCTCTCCCAGCGTGGCCGCGCCAAGGTTGAGGATCGCGTCATTGGAGCCCGGACAGGCAAGTTTGTTACAGAAATTATTTTTGCATGTCCATCCACAGATGCAAGGCTCTTGGCCATATCAAATGCTAAAATCATCAGTTGGAGTGTTCTGACATTTGGCTTCCTTCTTGTCCTGTCTTGTGCGGATCAGGGATTTAATATTTTTGTAATCAGTAGCTTGACTTATGCTAGATCCAGGACCTCCCAGTGTGACCCGGCAAGGGATTCATCAGTACCTGGAAAACCTGAGCAGATGTCAATCTGAAAAAAACATTCTCTACATGCATAAATGATTCTCTACCTTAAAGAGGTTGTGTGCCCAAGAAAATATTAAAAAGGGTCAAAATGGCAAAAAAAACTTCTCACCAATTCTCCGTTGCTTCCATTTAAACGCTTCCCAGATCCCTAGTTGGTCTTGAGTTTGTGGTCTCTAAAAAACACAAAGAAATAAATGATCAGCAAATCACTGGCCACCAAGATGGCCAGCCTCAAACAGTCATTGGCTGAGCAGTCATTTTTGGGGGTAAATGCAACACGCCAGACCTGCAGGGGATGACGAAGTGAGGTCACAGTTATGGGCAATCGAGGGTACTCACTATATTTGAAGAGCCCTGGGCAGGTGCGTGGCAGTGAAGGAGAGGTAGACACAGTTCCTCTGGGGCACGCTCTGTAGATAGGGACCAGGCCTGATGGTAGTTGAGGTGCCCTGGATGTTACAGGTATTTTGTGTGCCTGGGGCAAGGTCCCTGTGGTATTCGTGACGCCAGTGCCTTTGGACGGTGGCACGCCGGTTGGTGGTTGGAATGATGAAGGTACACAAGTATATAGTGAACCAAAACGTAAACTTTACTGGACAATCCAACTTTGTACAGCAGGGAGTAGTACAGTCTCTGTATCACAGTTCCACAAAAGGGGCTTATTCACAAATATGGCAGGCAATAGTCATGCAAGTTACACTGAGGGTAAATTCCACAAGCACTAGGCAGCAGGTTGTACCTTTCCCAGAATCACTGTACACTGTCCTTTATAGAACTCCCACTCTGGCTTGATAACTCCCAAGGCCCGGATGCCTAAAAGGGTGGCTTATATCCTTGGTTATCTCCTTCCTCAGGTATTACACTGCTTGCAATGGTTCCTAAGATCTTCTGCCTATCAGGGTCACTTCACTTACCCTGGGTCGCCTCCTCCTATCAGGTGGGTAACTGTTGGTTTCTCCCAGGAGGTTGGATCCTACAACTGGGGTGTCTCTACTGAGCTGATCCTAGCCTCAGGAGCTTCAGGTGGACGAGCTGACTCCTCTAGTCCCCTGGAATGAACTAACACTTCCCTGTCTGGGCCTTCCTATATGTAACTAGGGCTCTCCAGCTCCCTCTAACGTCTGGGAGGCTAAACTACACCCTGACAGGCCTGACACCCAGATAACACAGGGAAAACCATGCACATGACATTTAATGCAATGCAACACATTAACCTGTGCAGTGCCCACCTTTACCTAGTGGGACACTACATAAAGAGGGGCGAAGTAGTTGAAAAAGGTGGGGGACCCAAGAGGAACTGGAAGAAGAGTAGGGGGGGAGGGGGACAGATCAGCCATACAACGAGGACTTTTCACCTCTCCTGACATGTCAGTTTTAGTAACTACTTGCCTTCCCAATGTAATAATAATTCTTAAGCTTCCGTTCTTATGACTTGATGTTGTGCCATTCCTTTATTATTCCTGCTAGAAGTTATAAATTAACTGCCCAGCGGTTTGCAATGATGGTCCAGTTGGGTGTAACCCATTAGGGGTGTGCACAGTCTGACACTGGCAGCACTGATTGGACACTGTCAGACTGTGCAGAACCCCCCCCAACTGGTAACACCCATCTAGACCTTCATTGCAGAATGCTGGCAATTCATTCATACATTCTAGCAGGAATAATGAAGGAATGGCAGAGCACAGAGTCATAAGAATAGATGCTCCAGAATTGTTCTAACATGGGGAATGCAAGTCGCTACTAAAACAGACATGTCAGGAGAGAAGACATCAGGTTTGGAGGTTCATGTACATGATAGTTTTGCCTTTAAAGGTCTTCCATAGAAGTGGCAAGGCCTCAACTCCACCCCATTCTCAGGGAATATGGGAAGATATGTCCACACGTGCAGCGCCTAATAAAGCGTGGAGGCTGGAGGCCATACCGAACTGTGCACGAGCCCTCTATGAACGCTAGGCATTATGGATGATATAATATAACTTCAATTCCTATAGACATGACTGTAAATCACTGGAGCTTTTCTGTCAAGGTTGCTCCCAGAACAAGCCCCTGCTCTTCTCCAGCATCTTCTCAAATTCTTTATGACTTGTCTTTACCTCTTACAGATGTTTCTCACTTGGTTAAGTGTCTCATTCTGGCATTCAGCTTTCCTACACTTTGGCTCAGAGACGTTAATTCCAGCAGGCCACCTGCAGCCGCAGCATAGTTTCTGCAAAGCATGTGTGGGACAGTGGGGCTTCAGTGGGGTGGAGATCATTATTTGGGATGAATGAGGCCATAACTTAACAATGAGCAGAACTGATGTCACCCGAGGGAAATGAAAAGACTCAAAAACGAAGCATTCAACACAAGTCAATCAAATACCTGAGAAAATGCAACTGCTTTGTCCTGTAGAAAGAAATGCTGCACAAAGGTTACAAGTTTACAGCCGCTGATGATGAGAAGAGCAAACAGGCCTCGCGTCAGGTCTCTTCAAAAATAAACTACACAGACATTCCGTTCTGCATCATTAATGAAAAAGGAATCTATAAGAATACAACTACTATAATACTGCCCCCTATGTACAAGAATATAACTACTATAATACTGCTCCTATGTACAAGAATATAACTACTATAATACTGCTCCTATGTACAAGAATATAACTGCTATAATACTGCTCCTATGTACAAGAATATAACTATAATACTGCTCCTATGTACAAGAATATAACTACTATAATACTGCCTCCTATGGACAAGAATATAACTACTATAATACTGCCTCCTATGTACAAGAATATAACTACTATAATACTGATCCTATGTACAAGAATATAACTACTATAATACTGCTCCTATGTACAAGAATATAACTACTATAATACTGCTCCTATATACAAGAATATAACTACTATAATACTGCCTCCTATGTACAGGAATATAACTACTATAATACTGCCCCTATGTACAAGAATATAACTACTATAATACTGCCCCTTATGTACAAGAATATAACTACTATAATACTGCTCCTATGTACAAGAATATAACTACTATAATACTGCTCCTATGTACAAGAATATAACTACTATAATACTGCTCCTATGTACAAGAATATAACTACTATAATACTGCTCCTATGTACAAGAATATAACCACTATAATACTGCTCCTATGTACAAGAATATAACTACTATAATACTGCTCCTATGTACAAGAATATAACTACTATAATACTGCTCCTATGTACAAGAATATAACCACTATTATACTGCCTCCTATGTACAAGAAAATAACTACTATAATACTGCCTCCTATGTACAAGAATATAACTGCTATAATACTGCTCCTATGTACAAGAATATAACTACTATAATACTGCTCCTATGTACAAGAATATAACTACTATAATACCGCTCCTATGTACAAGAATATAACTACTATAATACTGCCTCCTATGTACAGGAATATAACTACTATAATACTGCCTCCTATGTACAAGAATATAACTGCTATAATACTGCTCCTATGTACAAGAATATAACTACTATAATACTGCTCCTATGTACAAGAATATAACTACTATAATACTGCCTCCTATGTACAAGAATATAACTACTATAATGCTGCCTCCTATCTACAAGAATATAACTACAATAATACTGCTCCTATGTACAAGAAAATAACTACTATAATACTGCCTCCTATGTACAAGAATATAACTGCTATAATACTGCTCCTATGTACAAGAATATAACTACTATTATACTGCCTCCTATGTACAAGAATATAACTACTATAATACTGCCTCCTATGTACAAGAATATAACTACTATAATACTGCCCCCTATCTACAAGAATATAACTACAATAATACTGCTCCTATGTACAAGAATATAACTACTATACTACTGCTCCTATGTAAAAGTATATAACTGCTATAATACTGCTCCTATGTACAAGTATATAACTGCTATAATTCTGCCTCCTGTATACAAGAATATAACTACAATAATACTGCTCCTATGTACAAGAATATAACTACTATACTACTGCTCCTATGTAAAAGTATATAACTCCTATAATACTGCTCCTATGTACAAGTATATAACTGCTATAATTCTGCCTCCTATGTACAATAATATAACTACTATAATACTGCCTCCTATGTACAAGAATATAACTACTATAATGCTGCCTCCTATGTACAAGAATATAACTACTATTATACTGCCTCCTATGTACAAGAATATAACTACTATAATACTGCTCCTATGTACAAGAATATAACTACTATAATACTGCCCCCTATCTACAAGAATATAACTACAATAATACTGCTCCTATGTACAAGAATATAACTACTATACTACTGCTCCTATGTAAAAGTATATAACTACTATAATACTGCTCCTATGTACAAGAATATAACTACTATAATACTGCTCCTATGTACAAGAATATAACTACTATTATACTGCCTCCTATGTACAAGAACATAACTACTATAATACTGCTCCTATGTACAAGAATATAACTACTATACTACTGCTCCTATGTAAAAGTATATAACTGCTATAATTCTGCCTCCTGTATACAAGAATATAACTACTATAATACTGCTCCTATGTACAAGAATATAACTGCTATAATACTGCTCCTATGTACAAGTATATAACTGCTATAATTCTGCCTCCTGTATACAAGAATATAACTACTATAATGCTGACTCCTATATACAAGAATATAACTACTATAATACTGCTCCTATGTACAAGAATATAACTGCTATAATACCGCCTCCTATGTACAAGAATATAACTACTATAATACTGCTCCTGTGTACAAGAATATAACTACTATAATACTGATTCTATGTAGAAGAATATAACTACTATAATACTGCTCCTATGTACAAGAATATAACTACTATAATACTGCCTCCTATGTACAAGAATATAACTACTATAATACTGCTCCTATGTACAAGAATATAACTACTATAATACTGCTCCTATGTACAAGAATATAACTACTATAATACTGCTCCTATGTACACGAATATAACTACTATAATACTGCCTCCTATGTACAAGAATATAACTACTATAATACTGCTCGTATGTCCAAGAATATAACTACTATAATACTGCCCCCTATCTACAAGAATATAACTACAATAATACTGCTCCTATGTACAAGAATATAACTACTATTATACTGCCTCCTATGTACAAGAATATAACTACTATAATACTGCCTCCTATGTACAAGAATATAACTACTATAATACTGCTCCTATGTACAGGAATATAACTACTATAATACTGCCTCCTATATACAAGAATATAACCACTATTATACTGCTCCTATGTACAGGAATATAACTACTATAATACTGCTCCTATGTACAAGAATGTAACTACTATAATACTGCTCCTATGTACAGGAATATAACTACTATAATACTGCCTCCTATGTACAAGAATATAACTACTATAATACTGCCTCCTATGTACAAGAATATAACTACTATAATACTGCCTCCTATGTACAAGAATATAACTACTATAATACTGCTCCTATGTACAAGAATATAACTACTATAATGATCTTTTTATTTAAAATCAAGCAACAAAATATTACAATATATTTACAATAAAGTCATAGAAAATAAATAAAATAAAGTTACATCACATAAACATCACACACATTGTACACATGCTGACACATGGATGTTCCTCCACTACACATTATTGCAGATATTTTTCTCAACTTCTATCTATCACACAATCACTTCTCTCCAGCATAAAGGACCAGAAAGACGCCTCTTGTCTCCCGGCTGCAAACTCATGAGCATTGCTCCTCAGATAAGTCTCCTGTATGGATGGAGAAGACGTCAGATCTCTCCTGAGAAACTCGCCTGCCGCCTGTTCTTAGTCTTTACACTGTTCACATTAAGATTTTGTATTTTATTTTTGCAGTCTTGTTCAGGTCACTTAAACTTCTTTGCCCTTTTTTTCCTCCTCCCACTGCTGTGACCTGTACTGCCCCATCTTTTGGTGGACACTGAGGAAACAAGATCTTCTTTCTGAGGGTCATCCTCAGGATTGAGTGAATGAACTTGCTCCATTTGTGCCTCTTCCTTCTGATCTTCTTCTCCGAGTGCACTGTAACGTCCAGAAGCTGCTTCCAGTACCGATAGCTCGGGTGTTCTCTTCACTGTGCTGTTTTTCCTTTTTACTGTCTGGAACCCATCATCATCCACACTGGTCTCTGTGGCTGGAGCAGCTGGCTCTGTGGACATGGTCTCTGTGGCTGGAGCAGCTGGCTCTGTGGACATGGTCTCTGTGGCTGGAGCAGCTGGCTCTGTGGACATGGTCTCTGTGGCTGGAGCAGCTGGCTCTGTGGACATGGTCTCTGAGGCTGGAGCAGCTGGCTCTGTGGACATGGTCTCTGTAGCTGGAGCAGCTGGCTCTGTGGACATGGTCTCTGTGTGTGACTGGAGCAGCTGGCTCTGTGGACATGGTCTCTGTGGCTGCAGCAGCTGGCTCTGTGGACATGGTCTCTGTGGCTGGAGCAGCTGGCTCTGTGGACATGGTCTCTGTGGCTGGAGCAGCTGGCTCTGTGGACATGGTCTCTGTGTGTGGCTGGAGAAGCTGGCTCTGTGGACATGGTCTCTGTGGCTGGAGCAGCTGGCTCTGTGGACATGGTCTCTGTGTGTGGCTGGACCAGCTGGCTCTGTGGACATGGTCTCTATGGCTGGACCAGCTGGCTCTGTGGACATGGTCTCTGAGGCTGGAGCAGCTGGCTCTGTGGACATGGTCTCTGTGGCTGGAGCAGCTGGCTCTGTGGACATGGTCTCTGTGGCTGCAGCAGCTGGCTCTGTGGACATGGTCTCTGTGGCTGGAGCAGCTGGCTCTGTGGACATGGTCTCTGTGGCTGGAGCAGCTGGCTCTGTGGACATGGTCTCTGTGGCTGGAGCAGCTGGCTCTGTGGACATGGTCTCTGTGGCTGGGGCAGCTGGCTCTGTGGATGTGGTCTCTGTGGCTGGACCAGCTGGCTCTGTGGATGTGGTCTCTGTGGCTGGAGCAGCTGGCTCTGTGGACATGGTCTCTGTGGCTGGATCAGTTGGTTCTACAAGTGTGGCCCTGCAGGGTTAGCTGGTTCTGTAGACACGCTGGGCCTCTCTTCAGGTGGTTTGGTGGCAGCTGGTTCTTTAGGCGTGCTGAGCTTTTGTTTCAGTAAGTCATTCATAACCTTTTTGAATATTTTGCTTCTTGGAAGGAATTTCTCTCTGGTGGCTGGTGATACTTGTGAAGCAGCACCCATGGGTGGCACATCAGTCTCTACAGCAGGGTCACTGGTACCTTGCCTTCTAACAGCATTGGGACTGACAGTTTCTGGGACTATATCTGTAATTGCAGCGACATCTTCCTCCATGTTTTCTATGAACATCTCCTCAGTGATCTGCTGTTCTGCGTGCGGACAGTCCCGGAACGTGTGGCCCTGTCCTAAGCACAGGTTACAGATGACCGGGCCTGTGCACTCGTCCTTTACATGCCCCAACTGTCCACATAATGAGCACTTGGTGTGAGAGCAGCTTTGGGCAAAGTGTCTGCCCCCACATCTATGGCACAGGCGCGGCTGCCCAGGGTAATAACATATCCCTCTCTCAGAGCCCAGGTAGAAGGAGTGCGGCAGATGGCTGGTCACCCCGTTGTGTTGGACGAGCTGAACTCTGACAGTGTAGCCCCCATTCCATATACCCTCCTCATCATAGATTTCTGTTGGCCGGCTTTCTACTATACACTGTTCAGCCAGAGCTCCAGATCTGCCAGCGCGACCACCTCTGACTGGAAGAGGACAGTGGCCGTGACCACCTGGGGCCTAGACAGCTGGATCACTCTGAGGTGCTCCCAAATCTTGTTCTCTTTAGTATCATTATAAATGCTCCAGAATGAATCCAGACTGTACTGAAGCTTAAAGCTGATATCATAGATCCTGGTGGAAGGAATATGGATCAGAGCGTCCACCTCAGAAGCCTTAAACTTCATGAACTCTTTCAGAAGAACTTTCCCAATATACAGTCTGGAGGGGATGTTCTCCTCTGGTCCTATGAACCTGATTCTGACTGCGTTCCTCCTCTGAGGTGGGGGATTCGCCGGCCTGGTGACATTAGAGAACAGTCTCCTGTACTGAGGTTCTTCAGCAGATGGATCAGTACTCGGCCTCTCCTCGGCTGCAGTCTTATGGTCATCTGATGGTGCTGCCTGCACTGTGGAGAGCTGAGGGTCCTGTACAATGTCTGTAACCTCTGCTGCACGCTGTGGGTACATTGTCACTCGCAGCACTGAGCGGGGTCTCACTGACCAGATCAGCACATAGAGAGTTTTCTTGCTGAAGCACAAGACTGACACTAGAATTCAATTCATCAGTGCTACAAACAAAGTCCACTGTGCTTAACCCCTTGCTATGTGGCACACTTTGTTCTGCAGCATTTGCAGAGGTTGATGGCTCAGACCCCAAACATGGTTCACGCAAAGGTCCTCCAGCCTGTGCACCCAGTGGCGGATCCAGGGGGGGGGGCAACGTGGGCAATTGCCCCTCCCCCCCGAGCTGGCGGCGGCGGCTGGGCACAGGGAGATGAGCGCTTCCATTGTGGAAGCGCTCATCTCCAGTCATCTGTATCGCCGTCCTCAGGACAGCGATACAGATGCCTGCCTGTGCTGCGGTAGGGGAGGGAGAGGCGTGTCCCTTTCCCTTCCTCTGATAGGCTGCCGGCCTAGTGCCTGCAGCCTATCAGATGCCGGCGCAGGCGGCGCGATGACGTCATCGCGCCGCCTGAGCCATATAGCGTGGGACACAGGCCAGAAGAGGCCTGCATCGCATCACTGACATGGAGGTAAGTATGTGTTTTTTTTGTTTTTTTTATTATATACAATACTTTTACTGGCGGGGGCTGTTATTACTGGCACCTGGGGGCTGTTATTACTGGCACCTGGGGGCTGTTATTACTGACACAGAGGGGCTGTTATTACTGACACAGAGGGGCTGTTATTACTGACACAGAGGGGCTGTTATTACTGGGGGCTGTTATTACTGACACAGAGGGGCTGTTATTACTGGGGGCTATTATTACTGGCACAGAGGGGCTCTTATTACTGGGGGCTGTTATTACTGACACAGAGGGGCTCTTATTACTGGGGGCTGTTATTACTGGCACAGAGGGGCTCTTATTACTGGGGGCTGTTATTACTGGCACAGAGGGGCTGTTATTACTGGGGGCTGTTATTACTGGGGGATGTTATTACTGGCACAGAGGGGCTCTTATTACTGGGGGCTGTTATTACTGACACAGAGGGGCTGTTATTACTGGGGGCTATTATTACTGGCACAGAGGGGCTCTTATTACTGGGGGCTGTTATTACTGACACAGAGGGGCTCTTATTACTGGGGGCTGTTATTACTGGCACAGAGGGGCTCTTATTACTGGGGGCTGTTATTACTGGCACAGAGGGGCTGTTATTACTGGGGGCTATTATTACTGGGGGCTGTTATTACTGGCACAGAGGGGCTGTTATTACTGGGGGCTGTTATTACTGGGGGCTGTTATTAATGGCACAGAGAGGCTGTTATTACTGGGGGCTGTTATTACTGGCACAGAGGGGCTCTTATTACTGGGGGCTGTTATTACTGGGGGCTCTTATTACTGGCACAGGGGGGCTGCTATTACTGGCACAGGGGGGCTGCTATTACTGGCATAGGGGGCTATTATTACTGGCTTTATTACTCATTAGGATAAAACACAACATCAGCTCTGCCGAGCCCCCGACCAAGTGTGGAAGTGGCGACCGAGACCCCGAAGGGCCAAGTCAAGTAACTGTAAGTGTTCATGTGAAATATGATTGTTATACACATATAGCCTACACTGTGGAGTCTGTTCTATAAGCACCATTGTTTTGTGGTGGCGGACAGAAAATAATCTGAAAGTGCCCCTCCCGAGACCAGGCTCTGGATCCGCCACTGTGTGCACCCCCATATATTATAGGGTTCCTCTGCTTCCCAACACTGCAACCAGTCTCATATTCAGTTTCTTTTTTCCTAAGAATTTCTCTCCTTTTCACAACTTGGGCTCTAGATTCTTTCTTTTTGTCACTTGCCCAGTTTTGTATTTTAGATATTATACTTGTATCCTCCTCCAGACGCCCCTTCAGTACAGCCAGCTCACGTGTGCAACCATCCAGACACTCACACTGCATCAGCTTTGTTTTAGGATCAGACTCTTTGCTAATTTCATCTCTTAATCTGTGGATCTTCATTTCAAGTTTAAATACATTTTTCCTGGTCACATTTATGTTTAAGTCAGAAACATTGCTGCATTCAGCAGACTCACCAGCCACCATTTCCAAACTCTCCTCTCCATGCTGCAGGCCACACTCCAGGCTCTGGACTTTCCCAGAATCATCAGCCCAGCTTCCCTCTCCTCCACCTGGGTCAGAAGCCATGACCCCTCCCTGCAGGGAGCTCAGCACCACACGTCTATCCTCTCCTATGTACAAGAATATAACTACTATAATACTGTCTCCTATGTACAAGAATAGAACTACTATAATACTGCTCCTATGTACAAGAATATAACTACTATAATACTGCCTCCTATGTACAAGAATATAACTACTATAATACTGCTCCTATGTACAAGAATATAACTACTATAATACTACTCCTATGTACAAGAATATAACTACTATAATACTGCCTCCTATGTACAATAATATAACTACTATAATACTGCTTCTATGTACAAGAATATAACTACTATAATACTGCTCCTATGTACAAGAATATAACTACTATAATACTGCTCCTATGTACAAGAATATAACTACTATAATACTGCTCCTATGTACAAGAATATAACTACTATAATACTGCTCCTATGTACAAGAATATAACTACTATAATACTGCTCCTATGTACAAGAATATAACTACTATAATATTGCCTCCTATGTACAAGAATATAACTACTATAATACTGCTCCTATGTACAAGAATATAACTACTATAATACTGCTCCTATGTATAAGAATATAACTACTATAATTCTGCTCCTATGTACAAGAATATAACTACTATAATACTGCTCCTATGTATAAGAATATAACTACTATAATACTGCCTCCTATGTACAAGAATATAACTACTATAATACTGCCTCCTATGTACAAGAATATAACTACTATAATACTGCTCCTATGTACAAGAATATAACTACTATAATACTGCCTCCTATATGCAAGAATATAATTACTATAATACTGCTCCTATGTATAAGAATATAACTACTATAATACTGCCTCCTATGTACAAGAATATAACTACTATAATACTGCTCCTATGTACAAGAATATAACTACTATAATACTGCTCCTATGTACAAGAATATAACTACTATAATACTGCTCCTATGTACAAGAATATAACTACTATAATACTGCTCCTATGTATAAGAATATAACTACTATAATACTGCCTCCTATGTACAAGAATATAACTACTATAATACTGCTCCTATGTACAAGAATATAACTACTATAATACTGCCTCCTATGTACAAGAATATAACTACTATAATACTGCTCCTATGTACAAGAATATAACTACTATAATACTGCCTCCTATGTACAAGAATACAACTACTATAATACTGCTCCTGTGTACAAGAATATAACTACTATAATACTGCCTCCTATGTACAAGAATATAACTACTATAATACTGCTCCTATGTACAAGAATATAACTACTATAATACTGCCTCCTATGTACAAGAATACAACTACTATAATACTGCTCCTGTGTACAAGAATATAACTAAAAAATGGAATACAGCGGCTCACCCCTGTTTTGTATGGATAGGTGCTCACCCTCAGGTCCTACCCTCAGGACCAGTGAAAGAGATTGTACCGTATAAATAAATGAGGGGGCACTTCAGAGTGCGTGGATTCCAAGCGGAGAACAACAGCTATATACTAGCATACTTTCGAAAGTCCAGCGATTCAACGATTCACCTCCACAATCAAAGTTACCGCCGGAAAGCTACTGCCGCATAGTAGTGACGTCATACAAGCGTCAACCCGGAACCCAAAAGACCAGGTCACGTGGGACGCCACGGCTATCTGGGAGATCAACGCTGCAGTCACGCAGCAAGGAAGGGGGAGACTGGAACACTACAGCGGCTAGAAACTGTGAGTAACTTGGAGGTTGCTACACGCATCTCTACATATCCTGAGTACCGGACACTGGCATAAAATCTGCGCCCCATATAAGTCGCGTAATCATTACCCCAAGTGGTATAGTGCCTCATTTGTGGAAAGGTACGGGACATTTGAGCTGTCGACCCTGACATTCACATCATATGTTCTAATTGGAGCATTATCTATACATAGAGTTGTTGATTCTGACGTCCATACCATACCATCTAAATTGGAACATTATCTATTATAGAATTGCTACATTCATCCCAATTGGAATTTGGACACTGCTGTTACCATTGTGTTTGTCCCTTTACACACACAGCAGTGTGTCGGCTGCTATATTAACCTCAAAGGAGATATTGTTTCTATTTGCTAATGCTGCATATCACATATTTTATCATTTGATGTATGTTTTATGTGTATTTTAAGGGTTTGTTTTTAATATATTTTGAACACAGTAAATAACTTGATACATCCAGTCAGTGTTTCCCTCTTGAGTGTGCCCCCTCATTTATTTATACGAAAGAATATAACTACTATAATACTGCCTCCTATGTACAAGAATATAACTACTATAATACTGCTCCTATGTACAAGAATATAACTACTATAATACTGCCTCCTATGTACAAGAATATAACTACTATAATACTGCCCCCCTATGTACAAGAATATAACTACTATAATACTGGGTGTACTCACAAGTGGCGGAATTTTCCATCAGAAAATCGGCAACATGAAGACTTTCCTATGTTATCCTATGGGGCAGAAAGCTATATCCCTGCGTTGTGTTCTGCGGGAGAATTTTTGTTCCGTCGTGTAAATGTTGTTTTGTGGTTTTCCTGTATGAGAATTTTTCAATTAAATTTAATGGGAAATTGATTCTGCAGTTGAAAACGATGCTTTACAATCCGCCCTATAATTTACACTAAGAATCTGCTACTTAGTAAACATCTGCCCCTGCCGATTTTATTGTGGGAAAGTCTTGCCATGTGTGATTGCGCCATTAGTCTCCAGAATATTAGAAATGACAAGTGCACCCTCATACTTCATGTGGTGCAATGGGCGGAGCCCTCAAAAGATGAATCAGGGTGGAGTCCTACTTTATATGAGGGGGTTTGAGAGAGAATTGATAATGGGGCGATGCAAGGGGAGTATATTGGTAATATTCGGGCACACGTAGTAACGTGACTTTCAGTGTCCTTAGCATTCTGACGGCGAGGTATCAGCTCCGGTGTCTGGGAAGAGCCGGCGCATACTGAGACGCAGCGTATGATCTGCCATTCCATCTATTCCGCCACCTTCACACGGCGCCGAGATGAGACACTTGTTTCTTATTTGCATCTCGCACTTTGTTTTAGGTCAAAAATAAAGATGTTCGGAGACGCTCGGGATGTTTGTTTGTGTTTTCGTAGCGGTGGGAAGGTCACCGGGAACGGGGAATAAATTAATGATGAGATCAGAAGTTTTGGAAACAGCAGATAAGCAGAATAGAAAATTTGAGAAATCACCTTCATGAAATTGGAAGCAGTGGCATAAAAGATACAAAGAGCCAGAAGAGAAGCTACTGGGAAAAACAACAAGAGGCGGCACTCAATGGGTTAAATACTCATACTTTACCTAAACCGTAAAAATGTCTTTTGTGTCAGTTTAAACTTTTCTAACAATGTATTTAACTTGTTACCAGTCAAGTGCTACATCTGTGTCCGTAAGGCTGAGTTCACATCAGCGTTCAGCCTTTCCGCTATTCTGCACCATTATATGAGCAGGAGAACAGAAAGGACGGAGTCTGAAGGGGGACCGTCAGATTTTATGTTATTTGCTAGTTTATTAGAGCTCGGCATGTATACCGGAGTTAGTCTGTCAATGATTGTCAGAAGATCTGTAATCACCTTATAATAACAGCTTTCATTAATGTCCCCGTCCTTTTCCACTGCTCCCTTAATGGACAGTTGCTAGGGCTTGTCTGTCTTCCCTTTAGTGTAAACTGAAGACGGAGGGGCGGTCCTTCACACTGCATGCCTGCATTAGGCTTCAGAGTGAGGAGGCGTGTCTCTTAGTAATCAAATCTGATTGGCTGGCAGGGA